>NW_027466479.1:12432500-12450000 GCF_050575085.1 Anarhichas minor | reverse complement strand
ATTAAATTACAGTGAAGTCCAACGTGATCCATCATTGACTCGTCTGCTGAGCTGCATGTTGTCTTTATTTTAGGCTAGGTCGGTGCATAGCCCTGGAAAATGCCGTCCAGCAGCCTGTTTCTAGTCTAAGAAATAGTTTGACAGGTTCTTGCGAAGGAATGAGAAGTCGAGGACAGCTCTTAAGCTTCAGCACCATTGTTCATTAAATCAGGTTCATTCAGGCTGCGATCAGCTCCTGCACCAACAACATCTATCCATATAAGTGTATCGTAACTGATTCTATGCGCTCGTAACACACCCGCTGTGAAAACGTGCTAAAGAGACCTATGACGTCTATCCGTAAAACATTAGGAAGTGTACCAGTGTGCTGTGGATCCCTCGTTACAGCGAGCAGGAGCTTCAGACTGGAGGCGTTACTAAGCACAGAAGGGCTATAAATGGTGTCAGATTGGAAAGAGTTGGCGAGTGGAAGAAGAAAGTATTGTAAACCTGGAAATGTTGAGCTTTATTTTATGTTTGTCTTTGCTGAATGATTTGTATTCGCTTCCTGGCTTGTGATTCTCCCTTTCTTCTGTCCTTCCTTCCAACAGCCCATCATAAAATTGGATATAAAAAGAAATAGTTCAGGTCAGCAAAGGGAGTTTTCGTCATGGCACTGAGCCTCACACGGCGGCCACGTACACACTTCCACTAACACAGCAAATGAGTGTGGGATGGTAGATAAAGGTCGGCGGTAAGTAGAGGACACTGGTCTTTCCAGACATGTGCGCACCCGAGATAACATTCCTTCCTGCTGGGAGCACCTTGAACCCTTCAGAGGGCTGATTCCTCACTTGTGGTATGGCAGATATGTTGGGAGTCTAGGAAAATGGGGTTGTGGTTGAGGAAGGCATTTCCCTTACATTACAGTAATGGTCAGTCACGCAGTCGACTCACACAAAAAGACCCACTGCATTCTTCTGTCTCAGCCAACCAAACAGCTGTCAGACACTACGTCAGCTCCCAAAGTATTCTGTCTATGTGTGTGTGTGTGTGTGTTCCTGTGATGTGTCTGTCATATTTATGATGAATTATTACCAGAGGAAGGGTCATTTCTCCAAGCAAGTGGAAAGAGAAATCGAAAGCTAAAGGCTTTGAAATGTTCCCACAACTCTTTAAGAGAATGCAACAATATTCATGAATACACGCTATTTTAAGTGTCAAGCACTTTGTTTTTAACGTCATGTTTCTATCATCTGTACCCAGTTCTACTGTAGCCGTTAAGTATACGTGTCAGTGTTTATCCAGCTAGAGTTTGGCATTCATCTCTGTGTTTGAGTGCAACCTTCAGAGGCATTTTGAGGGTGAATCTGCTGCTGTTAGCCTTTGAACCCCGTACTTGTGGTTCCACAGTCTACAACCATTTAAAAAAAAAAAAAAAAGGCCGTGCATTGTTTGAAAGAACTTGTGCAGTAATCAAAGGATTTGGCCACGCTGATTGTGGGTGGATTTTGCTTTTTTGACTACATGTAGATGGAGAGAATGGAAAGAATGCAAGCACTTAAACAGATGAAGTGATGGTTGAGTGGACTAAAGTATTCATGGTTTTAATCACGGCAGTATGTAGTCAAGTACCGAGAAACACTCGCACAGAGAACGTGTTGAACACTGCTGCCTTTTAAACTACACCACCACGGGCACACTGGCATACATGACCACATTTGTTTTAACCCATTCAGCCACTTTGACAGAATACAACAGCAGGACATGCACATAAATAACTTTCATCCTTTTTCAAGAGTTTAGACCACTCATTCAGTCACTTTGAACACTGCTGGAAAACTGTCCCCCGTTGACTCTTTGTAAGTTTCTCTTGATGACAGTGTCAGGTAGATTTACTGTAGGTGTGCTCTGCACCTTTATGCACCTGTACCGTAGCACTGAACCAGCTCTCAGCTGTTTGTCTGGAGATTGAATGCACTCATTGTAAGTCACTCTGGGGGAAAAAGCATCTGCTAAATGAATGTAATGCAATTTATTGCAGGTACAATGCGGAGAAAAACCTCTAAGCACACGACTGACAAAAAAAGAAAACCAAAGCCTGATACACACACAGTTCATTGCAGGTGCTGTTGCTCCACTGTGCTTTGCAATTCAATCAGTCGTTCACTTAATGCGGTTTACACCGAACCCTTTCTGACTAATTTAGCCTGCTTAATTTGTGGATTAGACGTGATGGATTGAGACAAAGTGTCTTGTGTGTGTGTGTGTGTGTGTGTTTGTGTTTGTGTGTGAGACAGCGAGTGGTGTGTGTTTGTTGCACTTAAAGTCATGTTTCCTGTTCATTCTTTTCATGAACTATCAAATTGTTCCACAAAAATATGGGGACTAGTTGTATATATCTGAGCATCTATTTCACCTGTTATCTTTACAAAAGTGTCGACATGACAGCTTTTATTTAATGTTTTTTAGAATGTGTGCCAGACTAACAATTAAAGTGACTGTGAGGAACTTTTAACTGGTTATGAGACAGTCTTAATTAAATACTGGTGCCTCTATGTGACCTACATAGGTAAACGAGACCATCAGCGAGTAGATTGGCTTTTTCTATATAGTTATATATAGTCTTAATGCTTGTCATCGGTCACTGGAAAAGTCATTTAGCTCCCATGACAGCTGGTCTCTGGAAGAAAGGGAGGCACAGGAGATCCAGAAGCAGGACTACGCGGAGCAGACTGTCAGACGCTGCTGCAGTAGTAAAATGAGAGGTTTTCCAAAGGGAATCTGGTGTTAGGAAACACTACCGCTTCTGTCCACAGGGGCCGCCAGAATCAACAGAAAATGAAAGTTCCTTGTAGTAACTTTAAGTTATTTCATAAGATGCTTATTGATTTCCAGCAACCATTTTCATTTGGGAGTCTTCTGTCGATGAGAGCTGCCAAGTATAAGAGTTTTAGATTTTTCTGTATAGTGTAGTAAGTATTATCAGTTAGACTGTATGTTACCCCTCAAAGTCTCATTTGTTAGAAGCAACATTTTGGATGCATTTTTGAAACAAAATGAATCTCTTTTAAATACAATTCCTTTCTTTTCGTTAATCCCTCGCGTGTGCCATTTCATTTGCTTTGGCCTGAGAGCCGGGTCCATTGCAGGTGATGTATTTAAACCTGACATCTTCAAAGACTCGGGTATCATAGTATTTTCCCTCAAAGTTGGCGGAGTTTTACAATGAAGCTTCCCTCTCTGTCCTACTCCTCCCTCCCTCTCACTGTCCCTCCTCCCTTTTCCACTGACATTTTTCAGCTTTCCGTGCTCCCCACTGTGCCTCGCTGGTTGTGCCAGTGTTGTCCTCCCAGTGAGTTTCTATCTGCCTCTTCTCCTCCACCATCTGTTTCTCTCTCTCTCTGTCTCTCTTTCTCTCTGTCTTCCGATCGCCTCTCTCTTTCTCTGTGTCTGCTTTACCTCACGGCCTTTCCATTCTCTCCATCTGTCGCCCTTCCTGTCACCTCTGGATCCCTCCTACTTTTTGTCTGTGCTTTTAACTTCTGCAATTTCTCTCCCTTTCTCTGTCCCCTCCTCTCTCTCTCATCTCCATCCCTCTTTCTCTCTTGCATTTTTTTTTAGCACCATATGATGGACTCCTTTGCCAGTTGGTGTCTGCTAATCCATGGCCTCAGTACACATCTATTTTTCTCTTCCTCTGTTTCCGCCTAACATACGCACATTACAAATATCTTTAGCGCACACAAACCCTGCTGCTTTCTGTGTGCCTTCCGCTTAATCTGTGTGTGCTTACATGCTTAATTTAAGCCTGACACTGTACTATAGCGCACAGCCTATTGATTTTAACATGTCTGCCGTAGCAGTCATTCCTATTTCTTTCTCTCACTATTCACTTTCTGCCTCACTGTCTCATTATCACCTCTCATTTCCACTGTAGCTCTCAATCCCCTGTAGAATAGAGCAATCATGCATAACATGAGAAGTGCGTTACACTAGTAATGGTGAGATGCATCATTTCACGCACACACAAAAAACAGCCACATGCTGGAATTCCTCCTTCTGTCTTCCTTAGGCTGCAATAAAACACTTTCCCACAGCTAGACAGTGACACAAACACACTCCTACCCACCTCTTCCTTTGTCTTTAGACATGTAAGAAGTGGGTCAGTAGGATGTTTGACGTCCCCCACACACGTACACACACACACTGCAGCTGACTAACAGCAGGGAAGATGCCTCTCGTATCCCCGTAACATCCCCATCATCCCACCACAACCTGCCTAATTAGTCCCACAGAGTGTGTGTGCACACTGTCGACGAGCAGCCAGTCTGTCTCTTATGCCGGTGTGTGTGTGTGTGTGTGTGTGTGGGTGTCTGCTTAAGTCAGCGTGTTGCGCATTTGATTTAAAGATGCATTGGAGTTTTTATACCATGAATATGACAGGTCCTGTTTGTAATGATGACCCGTATTTGCGTTGCACTAAAACGTTATGCAGACGGTAATAAATAAGAGCGACAGAACGAAAAAAAAGATGCACAGTGACGAGGTTCAAAGGGCTTAAGCAAGAGCATTAAACTAATATAATAATAATGGAATAATGCGCAGGAAAGCTTAACAGCCTGTAAAGAATATACATACAGTGGGCTTCCATTGGTCTTTCACTTAAATGTCTGAAAAACATTCTTGTGGACCTAAGCTGTGACCCATTTCATTTTCCACCATCAATGATCATCCCTGGTTTGTTCCCGCTGATGCATACAACACAGTGTATACCTCCTACCGTGCTATAAGCTGTCCTGTCCCTACTTTAGCGTCAACTTTTGTTGTTGTTTCCTCCACCAGGGAGTGCTGAGTCCCTGAGTCAACACACTGCATTCTGGGAAAGTCTGGAACCCTCTCCATGGGCTGTACCACCTGCTGACAAACCGGGGGGGTCTGGAGGAGTTGTGTTGAATGAGGTGAGATTGTCCCCGTCTGTTCGCATGTGCCTACATCATGGTTTTCATTTGAATACATTCAGTAATGTTTTGCTGTGTCAGCTGCTTCTATGAATAGATGGAGACCTATATCAGGTTTGCAGTCGAGCTTGAATTGAGGTTGTGCTTCTTAAGCGCGAGGACAGTGGTTCGCTGCTCACTGCTGAATCATTACTGACAAACTTGCTGCCATGTTGCTATTACAACCTAAAAGCTGCTGGTCTGACTGTCATGTTTGATTTATTAGTTCAGACGTCAAGGACTATTCAGCCCGGTGTTTGCCTCACAGCCAAGAGCCTTGCTTTGCTGATGAACCTGTCACCCTGCTCACAGCCCACATGCATGTTCAGTAAAGTGCATTTGATTTTAATGTGAGTGAAGTGGCAGCTAATCACATGCGCAGCTCGCGGTGAATGTGTGCCAAGGTTTCCCCTCTCTGTTGCTTTCAGCCACAGCACATCTCAAATGTATATCGGTTCAAATGAACGGCTCACTCTCTTCATCCTCATTCTGTGTCTGTGAATATAATTAACAAACATTAAGATAGATTCACCCACTCCTTCGAACCTCTTTGTAAAGGTTAAAGAGGAAAATAAACGTCAGATAGATGAGAAGGCATCTTTCGGATACTGATTTGAAGCCAGCGGGCCTCGGCTTTTACCAAGTTTGTCCACTGCTGTGATTTGGAGGGGAGGCAATTTTAGGCTCAGGGTTAGCTAGTCTGCCTAGTGATGAGGCTACATCTGAGCTCTCTTTTGGACCAGGCAATATAGTTTCATGCATGACACCTTCAGGAACGAGTTAGCGAGGGGTCTTCCTGCGAGAATGAGAGCTTTATTGGCAGTGCAGAGAGTGTGAAATACGTTCTATAAATAATGTCTAGATAAGGCCTGAGGAGGGGGGGGGATGTATTCTAGTTTATCGCTTTATTCAAATTCATTCATGTGTGTGTTTGTTTAGCTATCCAACTTCTATGCAAGTTCATTGATGAATCTCTTTACAAACAAATCTGTCGTTCTTTAAATTACTAGTGAACCACAAAGCTGCCGTGTTTTTCTCTGAATTACTCGCAGCACAAAGGCTGCGAGTCTTTTTCTGTGTTAATATCGATTCCCAGAGGAGGAATACCTTTTCACTTCCTCCTGTTCCACAGGACAGTGAGACCACAGGGTCAGCTGCAGAATAGCACCTTAAGCTGTTGCCGATTATCTTGCTCACGGACATTTCTGCAGAGCAAATCCTCAAGGTCAAGGATTTGAACTCACGCCTTCGTCTTGATGGATAGTCTCTCTACTGACTATAAGGCGTTCTTCCACAGCAAGCTAAAACAAATCAATATGAACAAACATTTAAGCAAAGTTTTTCAAGTTCCTTCCCCCCAGATTGCCTCGCACGTTCGCAGATGAGTGTTATTTTCCGTTCGCCTCTCTCCCCGAGGGATACTCAGCGTGTCTGTTTACTGCTGTCGTGAGCAATAAACATTGGACATGGCTGACTTTAATAACAAACACTAACCGACCTCCACCAGGAGTGCGCACGCAGAGTGCAAGTTTAATGTTCGACTTTACCACAGAGTCAGGATACTAATTGGCAGGTTAAGTCTCAAAGCAGCACTGATCTGTCCTGCTCTGAGCTAATAATATGCATCACAAACTAATTAAAAACATTTCATTATTGCACAGTACAGGCATCAACAGTGCGGACATTAAAAAGTGGTACTGAGTGTTCCGAGCAACAACCTCAGCCGTCGAGTTGAGGCCTGATTTTTAGTTGTACGCACAGAAGGCTCTACGCAGAGCTATGCATGTAGGCTACGGCATTGTGGGTATTTTCTGGATTACACCGCCAAAACACTAGGAGTGGCGAGGTTTCCATACAACTGTTTGGAGTTTCTTCGTGTACCTCAAACATTGGTCGACTGAAAGTGAAGCAATCATGTTGAAGTTGTTGATGTTGAAGATGTCGGGGGAGATTGTGTGCTTCCTCAGTTAACCTATTGTTTTGGTCCACGTTCACGAAGAAGAAGGAGCAGCCGGAAATGTGTGTTTTTTTTTTTTTGGTTGAAATCAGATCTGTGCAGTGCCTAATTGAAGATTTTTGAGAAAGAGATAAGTCATTCACACTGAAGCACTGCTGTGAACCAGTTTTAAGAGAAAAAATGCAAATGCCTCATTCTTTGTGACGTCCCATTGCGAATGCTTTTGGAGTGGAAACCATAGCGCTGCCTGTTGTGCTGTTGACTCAACATTTGGTGCCTCGCAATGGGAGTAGGGAGTGCACTCTGGTCCTGGTCTTAAACAGGCGTGCTTGTTTAAAGTCAGTGAACACACACACACACACACACACACACACAGGCACTTGCACGTACACATTCGCAGACCAGAGCACTCTCATTTACCCCACAGAGAGCGGAGAGTTTAGAGAGTGCTTACTGCAGTTTCTCTGCTAGAATCTCTGCCTGTGTTCCTCTCTCACTTGCTTCCTCCATTGCTCCTCCTTCTGTCTTGGGTCATTTCAGTCCGTTTTGTTCCGAATCGTGTTGCCAAAGCCTATATTTGAACAGAAAGCGAGACTTAAGTGTTTTCTCAAATTCAAATGTGCCTTGTTGGCATGCCTGCGTGTACAGTACTGCCAACGCACGTAAGAGTAATATTTCAGAAAATGTGCTTCTGTCTCTTTTTCCTCTTTCGGTCTCCCTCACTGTGAGGCTGTGCTTCCCTCCTTCACGCTACCACCGTCTTTATCGATGAATCCAAAGGGTAAAAAGTGCTTGAGTGTGCGTGTGGGTGAGAGAGAAAGTAAGCAAGAGAGGTTTGGTGCTATTCTTGGCTGGTTGGGGAAGCCTTGGCTCCCCGGCGTATGGGAAAAGTGCTCTTGGCAAGTCTCGAACCGAGGCATTCCTTTATGCTGTCCTCTTGAAACACTCACACACGGAGACAGACACAAACTTGTTTTCGACACTTAGGAGGATATTGCATTGACTTAAATTATCCCGCTGGAGACTGAACCCCAAGAGCGACATGCTCAAACGAATCCTTACTTTAACCAAAAAAGGAAAGACTTTACCCTAAAATTCTATGGTTTACCTTGAAGTGGACTGGACCCACAACATGAGTAATAGTAGAACACACCCACACCAAAGTGACTAAAGCTCCCATTTACATGCTCCTTTAGTTACAAACTGTCGAGTATTTCCTGGTTTTCTTTTCATTCTCCCTCTACATGTATCCTTACACACACACACACACACACACACACACACACACACACACACACACACACACACACACACACACACACACACACAGAGAGGAGAAAGACGAAGTGCAGTCTCAAAAGAGAGATTTCTAGTAGTACTACATTATGCCCCAAGGCCCAAAGCCAGAGTTTCACTGTCACTCTCTCTCTCACACACACACACACATACACGCACACACACACACACACACGGCATTCCGCATTATATCCTTGAATCAATTGCCTAAGGAGTGGGAGGTTGTCTGCATGACTTCTATCAGCTAATAGATCTCCTAGGTCTCTTTCTCCATGTCCTTTTCACTCTCTTTTCTCTCTCTCTCTCTCTCTCTCTCTCTTTCTTTGTCCCTCTCACTGCAGTGCTACTACAAGGTGACATCACTGTCTCTCTCCATGTTTTCCTGCCCCTCTGTCAGTTTCTTGTTATTTTAGCCTGCTCTCCCTCCTCCTCGTCCTCGTCCCTTCGTCCTTCTCTCCTCTCTCTTCTTGTCATCTGTCTCTCCCTCCTTTTGTTCCTCACACCTTTTCTTACCGAATTGTCCCACAAACATGCAAAGTGTCAGTGGCTTTGAAGGCATAAATTGTGTTTGGTGGTGAAATTGGGTCAGGGTCAAAGGGTTTGCACATAACCACCCTCAAGACAACTACGTGTGTGTGTGTGTGTGTGTGTGTGTGTGTGTGTGTTTGTATGTGTGTGACTGCCACAGCTTCTAATACATGTTATTGTCAGTCCATGAGACAGTTGCATGCATGCAGAAGAATTTTACCCACAAGTATGTGTTTTTTTGTCACAGCGCACGCACACACACACACACACATGAACACACATAAAGTATTCGCTGGTCTTTCCTTAGTTTGAAAAGGTCCACCCAGAGAATGTCAGCCAGATGGAATTTCCTTTCATCTGTGTTTGTGTGTACAGTTGTGTGTGTGTGTGTGTGTGTGTGTGTGTACGTGTGTACGTGTGTGTGTGTGTGTGTTTTGTGTGCATACAAACTATTGAAAATAATGATGTTGAAAGAAAGTCAAAGATCAGTGAAAAAAGTGAGACAAGCAATGCGAAGCGTGAGCAGTCTGTCTGCTCTCTTCTCGGCTCTCTCTGCAAACTCTCACGCAAATGTGCCGTGAGTGTACTTGAACATTTCAACAGCAGCCTCCACATGCCAACTGGTTTGTTCAATTAGGAGGCACTGAAGGTGGATGGTAAAGCACAAACATACGGCTCAACTAGTTAGTCAAAGAATTTTGTAACTAAGCAACAAATAATGAGTGCAACCTGTTTTTACTTGGCACTTTTGAGGTATATTTGACTTTTTAAGAAATCTTTGTTTTCATATAGTTGTTATTTCAAATGATTTATTTATATTCAGTCACGCAAATCTTTATCACAAAATGATTATGTGTTTATACAAATATGATATTGTCCAATATATTGTTGAGAAAGTGTGTGTGTGTGTGTGTGTGTGTGTGTGCGTGTGTGTGTGTGTGTGTGTGTGCGCAGCATAGACGACATGTAAAGATGGATGACATGGCGGCTCCCCAAAAGTGAAACCAAAACATCTTGACCGCCCCCTGGTGGCTGGCAGCAGTAGAGGTCATAAAGCCCGCCCCCTCGATTAGTGGACGGGACATGAGCCAGATAAAAAAAATCATCACGCTGACGTTTGTTCATTCTTTTGATAAGTTTGACCTGAATGTGTTATTGATGCCATAAAAACAGGGTGTGAGGTCATGATTGACAGCTGAGATACTCTCTTGCTAACGAGCTGCGGCCGTGCCGTGCTTGTGATTGGTTTGCATGGGATTTGTGGGCGGGACCTCGATACTACAGCTCCACCGCTCGATCAATACTGCACAGACTCTGGCTCCAAATAAGGGCCAAATTATTCTGTCACGATAGGTCACTTCATATCTTGATATAAATATATCATGATATAGTGTGTTTTCTGATAATTCAATAAATAACAATGAATATATGAAATTACCACAAGGTTTTGTATGTGAATTAAATTATTACGAGTGTACCGAGTATTTTCTTATTTAATCGAGAATTGTAGCGCAAAATGATCCAAGATTGCATTGAAAGACGATAAATTATCATACTGAATTCATGAAATAACCTATGGGGTTTTTTATTGCATAATATTGTTTTCTTTTTATGTTTGTTTGTCCCTGCAGGTGTATTGTGAACGTAGTGAAGAGCCATCCATATTTTAGTCCCATTTATAAAGCAAGAATATAACAACGAGGCCTTGACGTCTTAATTTTCTGTCAAATTGTTGCGACATAAAACATCCCTCGGCTAACAACACACACATTCGTGCTTCACTCTGTAGAAATTGCCCAATTGGCTGGAGCCATTTTCTGGGAGTCTGACAGCAATCAGCCTGGCTATTCAACATGATTACATACGTTTTGATTGTATCGAGCTGGTGGACATTCTTATCAAAGACTATTGTTGTGTTCATCGGGCAGCTCTGGGCCCCGAGGAGCTGACACATGGCTGGGCAGCGTGCAGACACCTGTGGAGTGTGTTGTGATTGTGTTTGTTGCGTGTGTGTCCGCCTGGCTGTGGAATTTACTTGCCTGGATAATGGCCTCGGTGTGTACTGCGTGTGTGTCGGGTGGAGTCTCGGGGGTGTTGGATGTGTGTTTGTGTCGAGCAGAGAGGCCTTTGATGATTTGTGCGAGTCTGCGTGCTCAACTCGTACTGCCGTCTGTCTGACATTCTTATCCTTGTGCCTTTGAAAAGGCGGAACACATTATTCACAGACAAGGACACATGCTGAGCAGTCGCCCACCTCTCCTTCATCCACACAATGCCCGCTGACATGCCCATTCATGCCAATTAGTGCCAGTCTGCCTGCCTATGCCTTTTACAGCAGTTCACCTTCAGAGCACACAATGGTATGGTTCTCCGTCCTATATGTAGACACATGCAGGTTCCATCAGGAAGTGTGTGTGTGTGTGTGTGTGTGTGTGCTGACAGGCAAATGAAGCAGCATTAGTCTACAGTTGTGTGTTCATTACCATTTGTCTCCACAGGCGGGCTGTGAAGGCTGTTTAGCACCATCCTCCCAGCAGCCCCTCAAAGTCACACATCCCCCACCTGTCAGCCTGTCCTCCACCTGACTTCAGCTAAGAGACGATCACACTCACGTCATCTGATTGACTGCTTGTATTTCTCTCCGTGTCCCACCCACATGAGAAGATCACGGGAGCGCAAATATGAGGTGTGATTAACAAAAAAAAAAAAAAAGAATTAGCATTACATAGATTTAATGTGAATAGTGGATAATCGTCATATTAATCTAAAATGAATACAGCCATTAGCTGAAACGCAAAAGGGAATATCTGACTTTTCTTCACAGAAGTAAGTATACTATTAGAATAATGAAAATGACGCTATAGTCACATGAAGATGTAACACATAATGGTTTCATATTTCATGTTTATTTTCCAAATTTGACACAATTTCAAATTATAGAACTTATTTTTCCAGCGACCAGGACTTAAAATGAGCCACATTCCCCCATCGTATCTCACATCACAGCCTTCGCCCTTTAAAGTCTTGTGGAGACATATTTCCGTGTTCTTAATCACTAATTGAGCTGTTGTAGATCGTGCTAAAAACAGTGATGCAATTTCTTCATATTTCAATTTTTATAGTGAGTAACATTCTCCTTTAATACATGTGACGGTCTTATGGTGTAGGAACAGACAAAGGAGTGATAGCTGTGTGGGTAGAGTGAATGAGTGGATGGTGTAATGATGAATGGAGTTTGAATTACATTGATCTGTCCCTTTTCTTTCGCTCCTCTTCTCTGTCTTTTCTCTTTTCCCTTTTTCTCCCTTGCGACGGCCTCTCTTCCTACATTTCTCTCCTACTTCCCTTTTGTGCAGGAACACACATTCTCTGATGAGGATTACATACTGTATTGTCTTTGACATAATGTTTGGGTGTTTATGTCTGCGCTTGCCCTTGAATGAGTTTGTTGGTCTTTTGACTGCATATTTGTGTCTGAATGTCGGCGATGCCTGCCATTGTTTGTGTGCGTGGGTGTTTGTGAATACATGCATCGTACGTGTGTGAAAATGAAAGAGTGAGAGAGCATCAGTTCATGTTTCAGTGCGCGTCTGAATGCATATTTGTGCATGTGTGTGTGTGTACTCAGTAGGATTATACAGCAATAGAGGAGCTTAGCGGTGATTTGCCCATCCATTCCAGTCCCTCCCTAATCCTGCACACACACACACACATACATGCAGACTTCTTTGTGTGTGTGTGTAGTGTGGATTAGTAGGTTTGTGAATGGGATGTGGCTTGGGTTGAAGTAGCGCACTACACTGCCAGCAAATTAACACAGCCTGGCGAGAGGGCTCGTGAGAGAGAGACAGAGAGGCGAAGTGAAAGATATTTGTGTGCAGGACTCGGAGGGCGCTGTTAACATGATTACGTAATGATTACACAAGGTTATGAATGCTGGATTATGAGGGGAACGTGGCCCCGATATGATTAAGGTGTGTAATAAAGCCGTGCCTTCGTATAGATCAGACTCGCCGTGATCGTTTGCGTGCGGTCGGTATATGCGACCATTAGACGGCTCTGCACCTGCCGTTTCTCTCTCTCTCACACACACACACACACACACACACACACACACACAGAGAGAGACAGATGGAAAGACACGGATAAACAAGAGAGCTGAGACTTTTCGCCAACAGAGACGAAGGAGGGATGGATGGGTGGTGTGTGTGTGAAGTTTGGCGGGGGCGACTGAGAGAGCGGCAGAGTCGGTATTTTGAGTGTGAGAGGGAGAGCGAGCAGTCTGTGTGTATATGTGTGAGTATATATGTGTGAGTATATATAGAAGCTTTTCATCAGTTTCCTTAGTGACTGGCTCTGACTGAGACTGTGACAGAAGAAGAGAGAACAGCAGTATTTGCTGAGGAAGATTTTTTTTTTTACCACACTTAACATTAAATTGATTCCTATTGAATGAGTTTTGATGTTATGAAGAAGCCATTTCTTACATCTTGATTTAAGCTTTCATTTTTGGTTAATTGTGCCGGATGAAGACACACAATTACAAGTTGTTTTCATTTGTTTCTCCCGGTTGTGGCTCAGCACAATGCAAGCGTGTGTTTACTACAAGTACATCGTTTGAATATTTTTAATATGAAGAACAGAGTAGAGTTGGGATATCTGCATTAAAAAAAACACAAGTTTCCCGTGATTTTGAGTAATGCTTATAAAATCCTATAGTCATGAAGTAGAGATGTAAATAACGAGGAGGTGACGGGTTTATAAAGACATTTTTAAGCTCAGGGGCAATACAACATTTAGGAGTGGCACTCGATATTACCAAGTTATGAGCAAAGTGGTATTCTAGACATTTAGTGATGGTCTGCAGATATTAACAACCGAGATTCATTTTGTTTATTTTTGTTCTTCACCATTTTTCTCTCTCTTTGTCTCTCTCTCTCACTCTCCTTTCACTTGAATGGAGATTGTAAGCAAACCCACACAAATGAATTATGATGAAATGCCGAGAGGTCCAATTAGCTGCCAAGGCAACGGAAACGACTGTGAAACAAACGCACAGTCTGGTCTGGTTTTCTCTCAGCCTCTTCTGATTTGGCTTTCTGTCTGTGTCTTCTTCTTCTGATGCTTTCTTTACTTCATGTCCTCTGTGTCCTGTTCTCTTACTTTAGGCTATAATTTAGATCAATTTCTTTTCAACTCAATAGTAATATTAAAGACAATGCTGTATTATTTAGTTTGCAATATATACAACTGGTTAATAAAAGATCGACATCTTAATAATGTCAGGAAATCCCAAAGTACCCCTAAAACCATATTTCGTGAAGGATAAAAAAGTTTTTTAACAACTACTAAACTGGTCTAGTTTTAAAACAGGAAGCATATTTTGTGATTTGTGGGCACAACATTGTAGTAAATCTGTATCTTTATCCACTAACAAAGAATGGAATAGCATCTACAGGAAGTCAAACTGCCCCAACACAAAGACCAAGAAGAGAAACAAACACACAAATGCATGTACAACATCATCATCAGCTTATCACACGAGTGCTTATCACCAAAAATGCCTTCCAAAAGAAAACTTAAAAAGTGCACAAAGGACTCTCAGATTACCACTTTTCAATCCTCTTATCCAGCTCAGCCTCTCTGGGTACAATTTGTTAGTTTTTTTTTTTTTTAGTCCTCTTTACCACATTAAAAGGAAACTTTGAAATGTCCACTGGCCTGCAGTAGTTAAACACTCCATGCATATCCAACTTTGAACACCAGGATTGAAATCAAGCTGACAGGAAGACCAACCAACACAAACAGGATGTGTTTTTAGTGCATGTTTAGACCCATATAGTCCAGTGGGAATCCCCACTGCTCTCTGTGTGTGTGTGTGTGTGTGTGTGTGTGTGTGTGTGTGTGTGTGTGTGTGTGTGTGTGTGTGTGTGTGTGTGTGTGTGTGTGTGTGTGTGTGTGTGTGCGCGTGCGTGTAAACATCTTATGAGTGATTACTCACTTATTCCCTGTGCTTGCTACATCGCTTAGCATTGAGGAGCACATTTCATCTATATATACACTTCCAAATGGTCTTTTAACTAGGTCAGCTAACTAACTGTAAAAGACTGCTGCATGCTGTCAGTGAGGTGATCAGTCATGACATCTAGTGGTCGAAAGTAGGAAGTGCAGCCTTGTTGAATCGGAGCACAACACCTACTGTGTCTGCAAAAAGGGGAAAACAGATGATGTTGCTCCTGTAATTGATCTATTTACCGGTATGTGTACATCTGTATTGATGACACACACAATCCTGAATGAGCCAAATTGTTGTTTGGAAGAATATGAATTGATAATTGGTTAAACAATAAGATCTCTGGTTACAGCTTCTCAAATGTGTGGATGTGCTGCTTCTTTTCTGTTTTCTTCTTCTTCTTCTTTGTCATTTCAAGTTAAAGATCTGGTTTTTACATTATTGGTAGGATAAAAAGAAACTACTTCACTCTTTGAAATTATGTTGGACATTTTTAACTATTACTTCTCATTTTATTGGTCATATTTCATCAATACATGTAGACAACAGATTATTCATAGTTTCAACCCCAGGCACATATTATAGATATATTTGTTTGTGTACATGAGTTGTACATGTGTGTCTTTCATGTACTCTCTCTCTCTCTCTCTCTCTCTCTCTCTCTCTCTCTCTCTCTCTCTCTCTCTCTTCTATAATCTCTACTGCTTACTCTCCCCCTCCCTCCCTCCCTCCCTCTGCCCTTCTCACTGTAACAACCTCCCACCCTCACTCTCTCCCTCTCTAGTCCTCTTTCGCTGCTTGTAAGCGGACTCTGGGCGTGCAGCCAGCTGGCGTGTGTGTGTTTTTTGAATGAATACCTGATGAAGTTGGCCGAGCGAACCGTAGGAGGGGCCCCCGTGTGTTAGTTTGTGTGTGCGTTTGTGTGTGTGTGTGTGTGTGTGTGTAGGGCAGACAGTGTGAGAGCTCTGGCTCGCATTCAGCCCCTTGCATAATACACGTTGGAGCTCTGCATGCGGGACTCCCTCCCTGTGGGCGTGTGCAAGTGTGTGCTACCAATTTTGTTTGTGTGTGTGATCACCTGAGTGCTGCGTATCAGTGGTAGTGAGGGGGAGCTTCCTGCCTCATTGTCAAGATTTAGGAGAGGGCTGTGTGCGTGCGTGTGTGTGTGTGTTTGGTGGTGGGTGGGTTGGGTGGGAGGTTGAGAAAGGCCGAGAGCAGTTTGTAGCACAAGTACACTGAATCTGCTTGGGATTTTCCGCTTGAGGGGGAGAGAGGGAGACGGAGAGGGAGACTCAGGGTGTTTCACAAGGGACACGGCAGAGCAGAAGGAGAGAGGAGTTCAGGGTGGAAAAGGAATGAGAGGGGGGGAGAGAAGGCATGCTGCAGAAGTGGGCTACTCCTGCTCCCCTGGTAAGTACACTTCGCACAGTTTTTGCGCTTGTTCTGAATGAAGCGTGTGTGTGTGTGTGTGTGTGTGTCTGTGTCTGTGTGGGAGCGAGAGAGAGTCAGCGTATGCGTGCGCGTGTGTGTGTCCCGAAAGCTTGTCTTGTTGTATCACAGTATGTCATTTATAAGTGCGTACTGCGTCTGCCCTAGTTTTTCCTACAACCGCCGACGCTCGTTTCTACCATTCGCTCGTGTTTCCCCTCCCTGATTCTCTTCTCTTCTCTTCTCCACACATTTCTCTCATTCCTCTCGTTCCATTTGGCTCTTTTCTTTCTCAGGCTCTCGCTGACTGTCTTTCTACCCCTCCACCCACCCTCAGGGTTATTGAGGGGTGAGAAAGTGCAAGTCATGCAGCGCTGCCGAAGTGTTTGTTTTTCCGAAAAAGACTCTCACAGTCATTTGTTTCTCTCCATCTCTTGTCTCTCTATGTTTGTGTAACTCTTAACCACTCTCTCCCCCCCCCCCCCCCCCCCTCCTCCTCCCTCTCCTCTTCCCCTTCTTCTCTAACTCTCCGTCTCCATCTGTCAATGGCAGATCCTCCATTACTCCCTCACTATCTGACCATACTCCCGTGTGTATGTATGTGTGTGTTTGTTGTTGTTTGTGTGTAATCACTAGCAGACAGTGACAGGGAATAAAGTGGCAGCCTTGTCAGAGTTCCCAGTCTGGAAAGGGTCCCTGCACTGTGCACGCACATGAACGCACATATGCTGACACACACACACACACACACACACATGCAGACACACACACCCGCACTGATGAAAAACCACAAGGCAAAAAAGCTGCAGAAAGACATAGAGGAAGAAATAGAGAAGTACAGAGTGAGAGAGAGAGAAGTATACGCCTGCAGCACCACTGTACTTTCCAGCTGAACTATATTTAGCAGTGAGATGACACTTCACGTTGGATTTATCCCTTTGATCACAATTATGATTATTATGATTATGACTGGGCAATCAGGCGCACACACACACTCACACACACACACACACACACTCAAATGCAGCAGACATTGAGACCATGCACATCAGCCTTTATATTACTGTAGCATTTATCTAAATGCGTTCGCAGACAAAATAGTGACATGTAATTAGTTGATGGCAAAACAAATGAAATACTTCTTTGTAATTCAATTATCATATTCTGAAATGAAATCCTTATTAAGCAAACATTCACTGTGTGTCAACTTCAGTGGTTTGCATGTTGCGATGTTTCCCTCAAGCTCAGCCTGCGATTGTGGGTGCCTGACACCTCAACAAAAAGCAAAAAAAAAAAGAA
>NW_027466479.1:12295000-12427500 GCF_050575085.1 Anarhichas minor | reverse complement strand
GTTTGCTAGGTCATGTGTCTCTCTCCCTGTCCTTGAATTGAATGTACACCCGCCTAAAAAACTGAATGACGCAGTGCATTTCAGTATGTCAGCTTTTTTCATTCTCATTGAAAAACAATTGGCTGATGCACCTGTGCAGTGTTGGATGCTAGGAATTTCGAGGATCATTGTGGTTGCTGTTCAGGTTGGAAACAAACTGCACTGTATTTAACTATTCATCTGTTTAAGAACCACGGCGTCTTCCTAACAGTCTTCCGTTCTCTCTCTTCCACAGGATTGTGCTGGGTGTGGGCAGGCTTGCTTTTACAAGGAAATGATTCCGCATGAAGTGCGACGCACTCGGCCCCCCGTCGTCCTCGGCGGCAGCAGCAGCAGGCGTGACGACGACGTGACTCTCTCCGCTATCGCACTGAGCTCACCCTCCAGCCACTAAAGACCTCTGGACCAAACGGACCGCCCTACCCTCCCCTCTCACCACCCCTCAATATCTTCATCTCCATCTTTAATCCTTCCTCGCCCGCTTGTTACGGTCTGGATTTTCTTTGGTATCAAGAAAAGCCCCAATAATCGACGGCCTTGGGTGAACCGAGTAGAGGGAGAAAGAGAGACGAGATTGGGGAAGATAATTTCGAGCTAATTAAAGCGAGACAAGGGACAGATCAAAAGTGAAAAAAAGAGACCGGAAAGTGAAATTAAAAGTCAGAGAGAACAAAAAAGAGAGAAAAAGCTATAGAAGGCCAAAGGTTAAGGAACAATAACGCAAGTGCAGTTCAGGGAATTGAGGCTAAGTCAGCATGAAGTCCCACCAGGAACGCAGTAATGAATGTCTGCCCCCAAAGAAGAGGGAGCTCCCCTCAAGCACATTATCATCTGACAATCGCTCACCTAGCATCCCACCTGCCAGTGACAGCCAGCGCACTGAGAACATGGCCTGGCTGGCCAGTGTGGCCGGTGGGAATGAGAGTGCCGTCGGCGGACACCGTAGCTCCAGTTACTCAGACGGCCTCCAGAATAAATCCCTCTTCTCCACGTCAGACTCTTCATCCTCCTCTTCGTCACTGAGGCTAGTCTCGTCTCTTCCTGCAGTGTATACGTCGCCCCTGTCACAGTCCACAGTTGGAGGAACTGTACACTACGCCCAACTGCCTCACAACCTGCAGTTTATAGCCTCACCCTACACTGCCCCGTACGCTGGCTACATCTCCCCTCAACTGCTCCCCCCTCCTCCCCCTCCTCCCCCCCTCGCCTCCTCCTCTTTGGCCACACAGAGACACTCGCACGCAGAGACCGTCTCTGCTCCGTCGCATGCCTCCAAGCATGACTACCAGAGAGCGTCCACGGGGCGTACCTCCATGCCTCCGCCTTCGACAGACCACGCCCCTCACTATGTTCAAATGTCAACCTCAACACGGACTGTGCCGTCGCCTCATTACCACGGAGGCATTCACCTTCCTCCCCAGTCACTGCACCCCCACCACACTTTGGGACATGGGATGTCCCACCTTGTGGTGCAGTATACGGACGGACCCACTAGGAAAGAGGACGGTGGCTCCAGAACCAGAGAGCTCCACAATGGAGAGCTGGAGAGGGGTCGGCGGTATGGAGTGTCCCCCGAGTCCGGCCTCTCTAAGCCAGGGGGCAAATCCCGGGATGCCATTTCGTCTTTGTCCTCCTACGAGGCCCGCCAGCTGGTTCTGCATTCAGACTACTCTACTCACGATCCCTCAGGGCTGAGAACCTCTTTCATGCTAATGCCCAACAGCCACGGGGACCACCAGCTGTTGCCACCCAGACCCTGCCCCGAGAAGCTGACGACCTCTGCCTCCGCACACCTGGAGAAAGGTGGCATCATCCTGGGCAAGCCTGTCAATCGCACACCCTCCTCCTCCAACACCACCTCCTCCTCTTTCACGTTTCCACCCCCGTTAAGTGTGGACAGCCTGAAAGCTGCTGTCAGCTGCTGTCAGCCCCAGACCGTCATCCAGACCACCCACAGCGCTACAGAGTCACTGTCAATGGGGCTCCCCTCCACCATCTACCCTCAGCCGCCTATCATTGGCTACATTGCAGGGGGCAGTGGGAGCCAGCATACGCCAATCAGCTACCACACCAGCCTGCAGCAACACTTACTCATTCCTGGCGCCCAACCGGTAATTATCCCTGTCAGTGGAGGTGGAGTCACCACATTGGAACCGGTAACCTCCCACGTAACATCATCCACCCAAGCCGCACCGTTCCCTACCACACTCCCACATACATACATCGCTGCCCACAAAGGAGAAACTCTAGAGCCGTCCAGTG
Organism: Anarhichas minor; assembly: GCF_050575085.1. Taxonomy (NCBI): domain Eukaryota; kingdom Metazoa; phylum Chordata; class Actinopteri; order Perciformes; family Anarhichadidae; genus Anarhichas; species Anarhichas minor. Next base: position 12,425,199 of record NW_027466479.1, on the reverse strand, counting down.
CCTCGTATCTCCAGGCCACTTCAGGTGCGGTGGTCCAAGCCCATCTTCATCTCCCCATCATTTCCGCTCCGCCGGGGATGGTCGCTCCTTCTGCTCCTCCTCCCTCATCCAGCACGGTGGTGCCCCCCTCCCTCCCCCCATATTTCATCAAGGGCTCCATCATCCAGCTGGCCGATGGGGAGCTGAAACGCGTGGAGGACCTGAAGACGGAGGACTTCATCCAGAGTGCCGAGATCAGCAACGAGCTGAAGATCGACTCGTCCACAGTGGAGCGCATTGAAGGCAGCCACACCTCACCCAACTTTGCTGTGGTTCAGTTCTCTGTTGGTGAGCACCGTGCACAGGTGAGAGACGGGTAGCAGCCTTTGTTAGATAGATAGATCGATAGATAGATATACTTCATTCATCCCGCAAGGGGAAATTTGTTCATTGCACCAGCAAAAAATATACTTAAGCAATTAAATATTAAGTATAAAATGCACAATATATACAATAACAATAACAGAGTAAAAAATAATAATATAAAAAATCCATAGTATAAACAATGAAATAATATAGTATTAAATGAACTGACTAAACAGTATTGCCAAGATTAACCAGCAGCAAACAAACAGCAGTGTAGCAGTGTTGTAGTCTTGTGGATAATTTGGCCACTTAAAGGATTAGTTTGACATTTTGGTAAATACTATTTTTCACTCTCTCATGGGCTATTGAACTGTAGCTAGCTAGCTTAGCTTAGCAAAAACAGCAGAGCTACTAGCACCGCTAAACCTCTCTTATTATCAACATTGTTTGTTCAATGTGTACACAAATGGAAACCCCCGAAGAAACACATTTTGTTTTGTGTACAGATCGATGACACAACATGTTAATTCTTAGGCTTCAGAGGTGCCAGTAGTAGCAATGTATTTCACAACTTTGGAGTCGTGCTCTTGAGCTGCTCCCTTATTTATGACTCTATTACGGTGAATCTCACAGGACTCTGCTATTCCCTTTGTAATGAGGTTCAAATGCACTGTGATGGCAGACATGTAACAAACATGTTCTGATTATGAGCTGCAGAGAAGTTCAAAGAGTCGAGTGTTGGAATCGACTCATCACATATTCAGCGAAGGCAGAATGCGCTGATAGAATATCACATTTCTGCTGCTACATGTAAAACTCTACTGTAGTTCGATATAGGTCACAAAAACGCTTCGATCTCTCAGTAATCTCTTAACATCTCATACTACGCCTCGATGTATCTTTCTGTTTTCTGTCTCTGGTTTTACCCAACTCCTTCAAACACACATAAACACACACACACACACACACACATGCACCCTTCTCACTGTCTTTGAGGGTGTCCGTTAAAGCCAGTTAATCTATTTCATCTGTCCAGGCTGTGACTCGTCCACCCACACAGCACATCTCTAACCAACTCTCCCGCCCCCAGCTGCTCTTTGATACTGTATCCCACAAAAGCTGATAATCTTTCAAAGACTTCTCTTTCTTTCTTTCTTTCTTTCACTCCATCAGTGGCTCTCCTTACTTTTTTTTTTTTTTTTCTTCCTGAGAGGTTGTAGCAGCTTAAGTCAGAAATGATATAATACAGAAGGGAAAACATTGCCTGTCGTTTGCTTTGAGAGGGTGTTTGATACATCTTACGCTTGTATCGTTCTTGACATTGTTCTCTTTCACATTCACTTCCTCACTCCTCCTCTTGTTCAACACACCCTCCCTCTGTAAACTCGCCTTTTCATCTCCATCCTCAGTAGCTTCCTCCTCTCCCACCTTCTCATTCTCGCTACTATATTTCAGATCTTCCTCCGCTTCATCCTCTTTCTCCTCAGGTTTATTTTCCCCCTCTCTCTACCCGTCATTCCTCAAAGCCTCCTCTGCTTCTATCCCTCATCTCTTCACTCTGTCACACGTATAAATGATAATGCAGAGCTAATCAGTGCTAAAGCTACAGAGCTCAATGCAGAATATAAAAAAAAACATAAATATGTTCTATCCCCTTCATTGATTTTATGTAATGGACCAAAAGGCTTGACATATGTTGCCCCTTAGGTCACCAAGACTTTTCTCTCTCCTCCAGGTGAGTGTGGAAGTCTTGGTGGAGTATCCCTTCTTTGTCTTCGGCCAAGGCTGGTCTTCATGCTGCCCAGATCGGACCACCCAGCTTCTGGAGCTGCCCTGCACCAAACTGTCTGTGGGCGACGTTTGTATTTCACTCACCCTCAAGAACCTGAGGAACGGATCTCTGAAGAAGACTCAGCCCCTGGAGCTAGCCACCCCTGCCTGCGTCCCAGCCTCCGGCCACGGGCACCTCAAACCCCCCAGAGCTGTCTCAGACGCTCCCCAAAGCTGCGGCGGAGGAGGCTCCAGGCACAGCGAGCGGGAGAACGGCATCAGCCAGCGAGGGAAGGGTGGGAACGGGAGTGGAGGGGGCACCAACGTGGTGAACGGGGATCTCACGTTTGGGGAAAGAGGGTCCGTTTTGAAAGGTCAGGTTGCCAGCGGCGCAGAAGCTGGCGCCAGTAAGCCATCAGGGCGCAGGAAGCGAAGATGGTCCGCTCCGGAAGGGCGAAAAGTAGACAAATCCGAGGGGGAGCCGCCCTTGACCCTGCCCAAACCTTCCTTCATCCCTTACGAGGTGAAAGTCAGCATCGAGGGAAGGTCAAATACTGGCAAGTGAAGGCTAGCAGGACTGTTAAATAACCATTGGGATTTGGAAAAAAGACATAAAAGGATTCTACAAAAAAAAAACATGAATGCCCACATTAATGTTTCATTTGTCTTGGTTTAAAAGTTCTGTTTTCTGTTTTTATTTTTCTATCTTGAATACTGTACTGTAGAGGCAAATTGACCCTACATGGTATCACCTTACATTAAGTCCATATAGTTAATAATGTAACAACATTTGTTTTTTTTAGAGATGGATTTGATATCACACAAGCAACCAACGCCGCTTTGGTGGTTTTCATGAGATGACTTATGGTGAGGGATTTGTGAGGCGTGCTAGATGTTGATGGATGGCCGTGTGGCACACAGGAGCAATGCTTGATGGCTCTTCTTGGCTGGCTGTACATTACACATAATGCAGATTTCAAATAGAATATGCTCACAGTTTGCCTCTTGTCAGCAATTTACTCCCCGTGCGCTGCTAGTGAGGCTGCCGAAAGCACTTTTCCGCCACCTCTTTGCCGCGCCACTGGTTTTACACTTGGCCACAGGAGTGACATAATGCCAGATGATCCAGAGCATGAAGGATTTGTGTGTGGGGGGGGGGGCAGTTGGAAAAACACCATTCTCCATGTCTTGAGTATAAACAAACCGTGTCATCAGAGTGTGCCAGACCTGACCAGTGATGCCATCAGGTTGTGCCAGTGTGCCACACAAAGAGAGAGGGAACATTTACTCTGTTCAGTGTGACGAAGGTGGAGCCTTTACTTTCATCTTGAGCATTTTCGTTTTTTTGTTTTCATAAACCCCTCGTCTTCTATCTCACCAGATAGTTCTTTTCAAATGATTGTCAAAAAAACCTTAATCAGGGGTCATTTAGTCCTAGATTGAACCTAGGTGGGTCAACATTAATGTATAAATGTGAGATACCCTAACCTACATACATACAAGTGCAAACACACTGGGTTGGCGAACTTCAATTTAAGAATGTGTTAAAGAGGAAGACTGCATACAATCCTCCTTGTCTTTTGATGAATTACTTTATGTTTCTTTGTGGAGAAAGGCTGCGCGAGAGGAACCGAGAGAATCTGCATGTCAGCTCCGAGAGGGTCGGGACGTTTCAAAGCACTTAACAGACCTGTCGCACTCGCCATACAGCCAACAATTGTTTTGTTGTCTCTTTATTTTAACGCAGTACTGTATGTTTTTTTTAGATATATTTTTTTTTTATTAAGACAAGGGTAGAAAGTAGCAACAGCACTTTGTAAAGGTGAAGCTTTTGGAAAAGTGAAGGGGTAGTTTGGTAACCATGGGAGCGCAAGTGCCATTGGATCACAAAGAAAAGGTGCGATTGTGACAAGTTTTGGAGAAAATAAATCCAGTCGGTAGGTTCGGTGAGTTAGGTTACAGGAACATTCGTGGTGACGAAAGGAATTAGAAAGATGATGGTTTTCAGCATGTCAGCTTGTACAGTATTTGGAATGTGTTTTGAAAGTTTGGGATCCGGCAAAAAGGATCAACAAGGAAACAGGCTTTTGAAATATCCCAATGATAGTTCTGTGCTAGCCTATGAGCATCGATTAGAAGCTCACGCCACAGAATTTTGAAGGGTGTCATATATTTGTAATGTGTGTGCATGATGCTGGTCTGTCTGTCTCCACACACACACACACACACACGCTTACACAAACACAAAAGAGTACAAACCATCCCTAAGACTCAAAGACCTATAATATGTACTGTATTCAGATGAATGCAGATGCTTTGTGGTGCATATCGTCCCTACTGCAAAGACACTAGTTGACTGACATTGGATTAACACACACTGCTAACAGCACAGAGTGCTCTGTGGGGTGTGTGTGTGTGTGTGTGTGTGTGTGTGTGTGAGTGAGAGAGTGTGAGTGTGTGTATGATTGTATGTATACTGTGTATAGGAACAGGTTATACTCATTTGATATATAGTCGATGCTAAATGTCCAGGGTTTCTACTTGGAGTCGTACTTAATAGAATCTTGCAATTTGCACATCGGGAGGAGGGAGAAGGGCGGAGACATGATTTTGAACCGCTCTGTCCTGAAACGAGCCCTAGACCACGCGGCGCACTGGAGGAGACCAGGGTTGTTGTTCCTCAACAGGCACTTGACACATTGTAGAGGAAAAGTTTCTACATCAACGCAGTTAAGGTCAAATTTGAGTTTTTACGGACATAACCGTAGCTGTAAAACTGCATTTTAACACGTGCCTGCCTACTGAATTTAAGAGAAATGGGAAGGAAGATTTGATTTTTTTGTTTTTTGGTCCACTTTTCCTGCTGTTGAAACCAGGGTGCAGGGGCTGGGGTCCAGGTTTGAACACAGACTGTGCTTTCAGCCAGCTGAAACCCTATTTTACTAAGTTACCTCAACAGATACGCCTGCTTGGTTGGCCCGACATGTAGAGCTTCGTCAGAAGTTGAACACCCTCACAGACTCTTTCTTGCGTGTGAAAGCTCAGGTTCTGTTCTTTTTCTGAGCTTGGTTTTTGAAGTGTAATGTGAGGTGTGAACCATCTGATGATCCGCATACTGCATATAAAATGGTTTAGTCTTTATTTCTCCTCTGACATCAGTGTAACTGAAATACGGGGATGCTTCCTTTTTCAAAATGATCAAAAGTAAATAAAATTTGCAGTTTTTAAATCCACCCCGTGATGGCAGATAAACATGGTCTGGGATTTAATATGTTCTGGTCGTATTGGTGCCGTTCAACGTAAATGTTTCTCTTCATGCTGCACTTAACAACATAGTAGGATTCGCACAGTAGTTCGATCGACATGTGCAGGTTGCTGGCCCGATAGTGTTGTTAAGGAGCTGGAGACGACGTGGCTTCCTGCAGGCGTATCTGTTGAGCTCTCTACTCAGCCTCTGTATTTAGGTGTCGTTATACTGCAAGAGAGGGTTTTTATTTGCCTCTTAAGAAGTGGATCAGTCGTATTCTCATCCCACTGAAAGTATAGGTTTAGCTGTGCAGGGCAACGCTTCAAGTGGTGGGAGTTAACCAGGGTGATGGCAGGATGGATGTGATGGTGAGTAAAAGGGTAGAGCCCCATATGAGATTTGAAAATGCTTTATTTTTTTATAATAAACAGGGTTTCTCAGATCAACAACACCGCAGTAGTACAAATTAATTTCTTCTTTTTCCTACTGAAACATCATGATCATTACTAGTAGAAATAGTAGCGTGTGTGTGTGTGTGTGTGTGTGCGCGTGTGCATGTTTTGCAATCTGTGTGTGGCTGTGTTTTGTAAATTGTATATACATGTCATACACACGTACATACATGTTTTTTTTTGGTCCAACCCCCTTCCCAACAAAGCAGAACCAACAACATCTCAACAAACCTGTCAGCCACCATCAAAACCTTTACTGTCAGGTTAGACACATTTGTTAGCCAAAGCCAAGTGATGCTGATGTTTACTTTGGTTACTTTAGAAAGCAATAGTACAACAATATTCAGGCACTCTCTTTGTGTATGAGTGGACACACACATACACAGTCATTCCACTCAAATTCTCTGCAATAAAAAAAATCAGAATAATCGTCTCTTATTGCAAAACCAAAACAACTCCTCCTTTCCTCCCTGAGAGAATATACAATCTTGCCATATACTGGAAAATGCACATAGAAGCTAATATACCTGAACACAACTCGCTTCAATTAGCACTATTCCCCTCATCATGAAGTACATTTTTAAATCTTTAGAAGTTGCAGTTGCAGCACCAGTTGCTAGTTTTTCAGGGAAGTGTCTCATATATGCAGTATCTGACCCCCAAAACCTCCGACGTCCCCGGCTGGTTGGAGTCATAAACTCTGTCGTCACGCTACAGGTCAGCATATGGTCACGTGCGCCTGAAAGTAATCAGCAGACATTTTTGACTCCGCCAACGTCTGCGTCATTGCCACGACTCCCGTAGTGACCTCGTTAACTTTGTTTCAGGTACCCAATCACAGCCAGCCAGCCTCGCACCTCCTCCTTGAGGCAAAGCAATCAATCAACCCTCAACAACCGATAGCTACCTTTCAGTGTGGCCTGGGCTGCCCGCTCCTCTCCTCGCATCATCTTTTGATATTTGGTCTCTTCTTTTCACTACGATCTTATAAAGATCATTGTGTTGATACGTCGTAGGAAATGCATGCTTAGTAATAGACTATGAAACAAATGCAGACCCGCTCTGCATGCGGTGGAGGGAACGGCGCATCGCAGCAAGGTATCAACATTTTTTTGAGGGTTTTGTTGTAGTTTTGATTTTGTTCAAATCATCCCAAATTGAATCTTTCCATCCCCTTGAAATGTACCACAATGTGCAATACTTACATTTGTCTCCCCCCCCCCCCCCTCTTTGCTGTGCCAAGTATATGTTTAATGTCCGAACCCCAGTGTCTCATCCATGTTAATGGATTGTGTATTTTACTGTCTGTTGATGTGTGTGTCACATCTGTAAACGAGGATGTTTGTGAAGAGAAACAAACCCAATGGAGAGTTTTCCCCCTAACCGCTCTATCCCTTTTGTCCCGGCGGCCTTCCTAAATTTGAGTGTGTGTGTGAGAGATTGTGTCGTGTCTCCTTGGTGTTTGTGTGTGTGTGTGTGTGTGTGTCTGCACCATGTGTCATGTGTGTGTGCTTATGTGTGCTTATGTACAGCTGGTGTTCAAATGTGTCCTGAGCAGGTTTGAGTGTATGACACATTTGTGTGTGTGTGTGTGTGTGTATGTGTGTGTGTGTGTGTGTGTGAGGGAGTGTTTCCTCCTCTAATTGTCTGTGAGATCATAGACCCTGACCCTTGATGGTTCACGGTGAGACCCACAGAAAAAAAAAAAAGAAACCTCATTGCTGAGTGGGGACCACTTTTCTTTTTTTTTTTTTTTAGAAAAATAAAAAAAAGAGAAAAAAGAAAACATCAACCAACCAACAGAGATGCACATGTAAGTAGATGTAAAAGACTTGATAATATTTCAGCACTTTCTAATCCTAGGACGGGCTTGGTCTAACCCCTCTGTCTCAGACCGATACCTTCCCTAGGGGTAACATTCATTCAAAACAGACGGAGAGAATGAGAATGAAAAAGGGGGTGAATAAGGATGAAAAAGAGAGATGGCTCAGTTTAAGTTTTTGCACATCACCTTGCCGTAACCTTGTGTTCATCTGTCTGTGCTCCATCTCGCTTGGCGCTCGGCGCGTTCTTGGGTCCAACGGGCCGAGGTGTTAGGTGGTTCCTTGGTTCTTTTCTACTAGGAAAACCTTTTGTCATTGGAATGCATCCCTTCTTTTGTTGTGTTCGGGTTTGTTTGGAGTCTTTCCCACCCTACGCCGACCAGGCTGTGCGGTTCCACAGGTTTTGTTTTGTTCACATTTTGAGATCTAATCTTGGACATACTTGTAAGGAGTTCGGCACAGCTCGGTTTTGGCCGTGCGGTGTGAAAACGGTGCGTACAAACCTCTGCGTTTTTATTTTGCATTATCTTTGGTGCAGAAGCTTTTTCTGTGTTTTTGGTCTCCTTGTAGCACTCAATATAATGTCAGGGGACTTAAAACTATGTAGAGAATGTGTCATTGTTGAGTTTATACGACAAGCTTCCTCGCGTGAGGAACACTAATGTCTTTTTTCTTTTTTTTTTAATTGGCTTCTTGCACAATTTTACAAATAAAATGAATGTTGGTGTGTGAGCTTTGACTTTTTCGATCAGAAAAATAAGGCATGTGTGCTTTGTTTCTTGATGTTTGTACTTTCATTTTGCAAAAAAGGATGTGTTTTTGGCACTATGTTGTGTTTTAAAGTGAACAGAATTCAATCAGGATTCCTTTTTTTTTCTTTTGTATGACGTCTCGTCAATGTCCATAGCGCTGGATAACCAACTCAGGCAGAAAGAAAAAAAAAAAAAAACTTTTAGAGGCCCACTTAACAGTTTAGTTTCACCCCAATCAATTTACATAGTGGGCTGTTATAAGATATGTAAATGTATTACATATTATTTGATATGATTAACAAATGTCATTATTGACAATTAACTATGAATTATTATTATGATATGTGTATTATGCTGGAGACGGCTTGGATTACTCTTTAGTGTACTGAACATCTTTGTTCCGCCTCTCTGTGCAAGGCGACACTTCAACAGGGGACAGGCTGTACTGTTCTTGACCTCTGACCCTGCCCACTGCCACGGAGGGATGGGTGGGGGGGTGGAGCTTATCTGTCAGCTGTGGCTCAGTTGATTTACCCCCCTCCCCCCTCCCTGTTCTGAACATTCAGCCCTGAGGCTAGCAACCAGTCTGTCTAGATGTCCCTCTGCTAACCTGTGACACCAAATACTGAACTGAAACTTTTTGGCCCATACGATGGTAGCAGAGAACTGGACATCAGCACAGACCCGCTCGGACAGTCTGGCCTGCAGGGAGGCCGCAGCAGTTCCCAGCCAACTTGTCTGTACTATATTGTACTCACCAAGTCCCTGTGTCTCACCACCCATTTCCTCTATAGCAATGGAGAAACCCTGTTGGTGTATGTATTGGACATCTGTACAAATGCACCTCTTTGAAAAAGAAAATGAAACCTTGACATATCTGGAAAAAAATGTGCAAGTCGTGTCTTTATTTGAATACCAACGCTAACAAACACGCTCACAACACCACAAGTTTGATATAGATACCCACACACACAACACAAGCGCTGCATTTAAAACCTTATTCGTCTCAAGCTATGATGTTTTTCCTCCATTGGGTTGGCTAAGTGCTGAAATTGAGCAGAACATACTTCCCTCTATAGTGTACAATAATGCAAAATAATATACATTTGGGTAAAAGAATAATTTACACAGAAGAAAACATATTAGGGGACAAAATAAATCTCCTGGCCTGGTTGATGACTACAACGGTCACCAAGAAAACAGCTTCTCTGCGTTTTATAACTCCAAGAAGGCCCGTAAAAGCTCCATTTTGCAGTACAGTAAACAAATAATATGAAGTGATGTGGACAGGGCCTAAATGTGGCAATCGGGTCAAATGTAAATGTGGGTATCTGACACACTGCCATGTCCATACTACTCCGTTTCTATTTGGATGCAGAGTTGTCAAATAGAAACGATCTCCGTCCACACGGGAGTTTCAGCATCATTCTCGAGTTGATCTGCATCCACATGGCAGCCTTCGAAGGCGGACAGCACGTGACCATTAACGTACACTGGGCATGCGCGTGACGGTGTAAACAGGAAGTGGATTGCTTGCTTAGTTAAAAAAAAATACGACAGAGTAATAAAGTAGTCTTTAATAATGAACAGTTGTATTTGATACTTAAGATATTCCTCTATAGACTCAAACAGACAGTTCGTGGAAAGTTTTATTTTTCAGACATAGTTACAGTGCTGCGTCTCTCTCTCTCTCTTTAAAATCAACACTTACAGGTAAACGTTTACTAGATTATGGGTCCATAAATGTGGTCAACACACGTCGATCACTCGTCTCCTCTGTGTTGTTGTCTGTTTGTCACTCCTAGCTCTGAATAGCATTTATTGCTAACTGTAGCTTCAGACAGCCGCTCCGTGGGGGCTGATGACGCCGCTCGCTAATCGCTAGAATAACAGCTGCTTCCTACTATGTTATGGGTCAAGAAATGTGGTTAGCACACGTCTAACGCGCTTCCCCTCGGTTTCGTTGTTGTCTGCTCTCGTGGCTCTGCTAGGTAGCTGGAAGTCCCTCTCGTACTGCAGAGCAGCATTTATGCATTGTTCGCTAACAGTTTCTCCATTGGGGTATTCCTTCATGAGATACGGGGATAAGCTGGGTCACCCAGCAGAAAAACAGGGACAGCATCTTCGCCCTCTATCAATTCTTTAGGGCATGGGGGAATTGCTCCATATTTTAGGGCACAACTATAGCTCTGAACATCATGTAACAAGTCCGACTAGCTAGCTTCTAAGCTAATTTTAACATTACCGCCAATGGGGAAATGCTAACCGCGATTAGCATTAGCGAATATAATATATCTTCGTACATCTTTTCATGCTTCATACAGACATACTTACAGACTAATGTCTCCCAAGGCTACCAAACGGAAGAAGTAAAACGAAGCAGCGTGTCTTCTCATTAGAATCTAAAAACAACGAGGCACTAACTGTTGTTGTTGTAACTTGTAGCTCTGAATAATTTACGGCTAACTGGCTTGGCCGCTTAATAGGGCTGGTCACGGCGCTCGCTAATCGCTCCAATAACAGCTGCTTCCTCCACAGACATGCAGACTTTTACTGCACAACGCAGCAACGCTTGAAATTAGTTATCCATGTTGAAATTAATCGCTGGTCGCCCTGCCTGTTTGTTTTCTTCCGGGTACGGGTCACGTGATAGTGAGTGTGACGAATCAGGGACGGAGACGTCATGGCTTCTAATAACCAATCCAGTAGCGAACACGGGTGTGGGCTCATTTTTTCTAACACACATCCGTATCCGACCGTCCACACTCAACCAAAACCCCGGAGTTTTCAAACACCTCCAACCTCGGTGGAGTTTTCAGACTCCTCCGTTTAGGGTGCTCCAAAACTCCCGCGTGGTGTGGCCGCTCAGTGTAAACGTAGCAAAAACGGAGTAGTATGGACATGGCTGCAGCTGATTTGGTTACAATCTACAACATCATCGCCAGATGTCAGCGGACGAAAATCAAACAACCACACTTAACAGGTGCATTCTGGGTCTCGCTAACATGTTAAATGCTAAAATGATGACGGTGGGATCCTCTTAGCCTGACTTCTGTGTTCACCGAGGAACTTCTACCTACGGTGAGGTTTGTGAGACCTGTCTGTCTGTTTGTTGACAAACAAATATGCAGTTTCTTGTCCAGAAAAAAAAAAAAAATCACACAGATCGTTCTCTAACCATTTTGATTTATTTCCACCATTTTCTATCTTTGCAATAACAATGAAACTGTGTTAATGGTGTTTAACTTTGTCGTCTTTTTACATGACTTTTCCCTGAAGTTCCTTCCATAAAGTACAAGAGCAGTAGAGGCCACAGGGCGCTATTGATTTCAAATGTCAAGCACAGTGGAATGAAGGAAGAGGATTTAAAGTGACTGTTTTCGGATGCATAAATTCAGAAGTCATCATCTTCAGCTCGCTCAATCTTCCTGACACTCCCAAAATACATGCACGCACACTTAATAGGGATACATTATGTTGTCTGGCATCCAGACAATGATTCAAATTCACAGAATGAGCAACACCACGGAGGAAAGTAGCAGACCTTTAACGGGTGACCACTCTGGATCTTGCATATTGATCTGCACATTAATTCCAACATACAGTTGAGTAGAATAGTTTCCCCAAATGATCTTAGCATAAGTAATAGCCTCCTCCTGCTGAGTGTGTTTACATGCAATGTGTTTATCATAGCTGTCATTCTTTATTCCCGACTACTAAGTCAAAAGAGTATTTTGTAATAGATCTAAAGTGCACATGCCTCAGTAGTCTTGCTCTCTCTCGGCCATTTGAAAATGAAATCTGGCACGTTCAATAGCATCTTATGGCGTCTCTAAGCATGTAAACACTCACTGTAGGATTAAGTTGCTTAAGAGTCCTTTGATTCTTCTCCGGGAGAATTGAAGTCGACCTGTGAGTTTCTTTTAATCACGGCGTGCAGGGAACTCACAGCTTCCTGAGAGAAACAGGCTGGGTGATTATGCAGAGAAGTGGTTTGTGAGTGTGCGTCGTTGTCCTGTATGTGTTGCACCACTGTCTTACTATTGCGTGTTTAAACTTGGCATGATGCATGTACAATGCATGTTCTGCAACCGGCGTGTGCATGTCGGTGTACGCCCTACGACGTGAACATTTGGCTGGACTGTTGTGTGACACGAATGAAGGTGGTTCTCCTGCTCAGCTCTTTGAGCTTCGCGGCGCCCACGTAGGTGCAGGTGGAGCGGAGGCCACCCAACACGTCAAGGATGGCGTTCTCCACGTCTCCTCTATAAGGAACCTCCACTGTCCTTCCCTCAGACGCCCTGAGAGCAGAGCAGAGAGAGAGGAGAAAGTAGGAATACGGATGTTTTGTAGTTATCATGGACCATCTGAGTTATTCAACTGAATATAAATGAAAAGTTCTATTAAGTGTAATAGTAATCCTTGAAAGCATACTGATCGCCGTCAGCCTCTTACCTATACTCAGCAACTCCACCCACGTATTTCTTCATGGCTGTGTCGGAGCTCATGCCATAGAAGAGTTTGTATTTCTTGCCGTTCTTCTCAATGACCTCTCCGACGCACTGGTCGTGGCCCGCAAGCATTCCCCCCCATCATCACAAAGTCAGCGCCTGCACCTGAGGAGCAGAGGCAGAGAAGCCATGTTGGTTAATAAAGTTGTTAGAACATCACAGCACAGACATATGAACAAATATGTGATTCATTAAGTGTGAAAAGAACATTAAATGGCGGGGTTGAATACTTACCAAAGGCCTTAGCCACATCTCCTGGGCAACTACAGCCACCGTCCTGAACAGAGGAAAAAAAGCACCGTACTCGTGTCAGCCGGTCTTAAAGTTGTTCTTGTTATTCCACCAGCCTCAGAAGAGTGAGGATGCCCTCTAGTGGCTATTACTATTATTATCAACATTAGAAACTATTAGAGCCTTTATGTAACCGCATATTATGGACTCCTGTTACATTTTAAAGCAAAAAAAAAAAGCAATCTATTTAGCCACTGTGCATAACTCTCTTTAGATGATTATTTACCCATAATGTCGGTTATCACCCAGGCTATAGTGTTGATCTAAGGGTCCTTGGTTATGTTTGTCAGGACTCTATCCGGTACGTTGATCAGCATTTCAATAGCTTCACATGAAAAAAAAGCAAATTTTCTCTTTGAAGAGCCAAATAACTAAATGTCAACTGTTGTACTTTTATTCCAATGTCCTCGATGTCTTAGGCACATAAGTCCAATGCATCCATGACAGTCCCCTGCTCTACCCTGTGAAGGATGGCCAGCAACTCTGGCTGTCCGTTGGTATTTGTTTGTGCCTTGATGTGAGACTTACAGAGATATTGTGTCCTTTGAGTCCGTGGGCTGAGTCTGCACACTCTATTACGGCACTGAGTTGTGGGTAGCCCACTCCTGTCTTGATCCTTGTCGTGCACACAGACCCTGCAATGCACAGTTCACAGTGTACGCATTAGAGACGTCCATCGCCATTGTCACTGTCTGTGTGTAATTTCAGCTGCTGTAGCTACAGGAGCCCGTTATCTTTCAGGTCTGGTTGTGTCAGTTCAGGTTTCTACTCCACAGGCTATAAAACAGCACCGTCTCAATGCCCAGGCCCGAAGGGGATTTATCAAACTTTATAGCAAAATAGAATAATTGATACTAGAGCTCTTTCTTCTTGTTAAAGTTGTCATTTTACAATGATCTGCTAAAACCAGTTCTGCTGCATTGAAGGCTAATCTGCTGGTGATAAAACCATGTTTCACCCTATTTGCAACAGTCTGTAAGTTGTAACTTAAATCAACTGCACAGTAAGAGGCACTTTATGAGTCTATAGCACAAACTAACCTTGCTGATAAAGGCTGATGTGTGTGTTTGCGTTCCTGCCTGTTTCCCATCTTAGTTGTGTCTGTGTTTATATGCGAGGCCTGTACAGTTTCTTTGTTGATTTAGGGGGAAAACACTACTCGGGCTATTTGTAGACATGCTCAAGACAGTCGTACCCACCTGGGCCGATGCCAACTTTGATGATGTCAGCACCGGAGAGGATGAGCTCCTCCACCATCTCCCCTGTTACCACGTTACCGGCCTGCAAAGCCAGACAGCATTAGCCCCAAGACACAGTCTCACAATACAACGCATGCCAGAACAGCCCGTGTCTCTTACCATGATGGTGTGCTTGGGAAACTTTTCCCTGACCGTCTTGACAAACTCCACAAAGTACTCAGAGTAGCCGTTTGCCACATCCAGACAGATGTACTTGAGGGCGGGGACCGCTTCCGAAATGGCACACAGCTTCTCCAGATCTGCAACGCCGCTGCCTGAGCTGGCGGCTATATGCTAGTGAGAAAAGCCGTGTTTGCCATTTAGGGTGGAGCGCTTTGTGAATAACAAATGTGTGCAGTTACTGTGGCTTATGAGGAACAACCGACATAAAAAAAATAATGGTAAACATCTCTATTACCTCTAAGCATTCTGGATGATTAGCAGCAAAGTTCTTCCAGTCCTCTACAGAGTAGTGTTTATGGATGGCTGTGAAGAGAGTGTGCTGCAGAGAAAGAAGGAAAGAAAGATGGAATGATTTAACACTAACAAAAAGCTGCATTCCTATTCTTGTCTGTTTATTCCTGATATTTCTTCCATCATGGTTCCATCTGTAATGCAAGATTTTAAAAAATAAATAAAAAATACATAATGATGATCAGTCATTAGGTGTTGAAAAGAAAACAAGTATCATCCCACAAGCTAGCGGGTTCTATATCAAACAAAGAGATTGTGCATAGATCGTGGCGGTGACACACGGAGACAAACACAGTGATGCCGTTATTTCTCCGTCTTCCATTCAGTTGTGTTAACTCACTTTGCTGAGGACCTGTGCCATCTCAAACGTCCCTGTGGTGTCCACGTTGGCAGCGATGATGGGGATGCCTGTGTAGGTCTGTTTGGAGTTGCGGAATGTGAAGGTCCTCTGAAGGTCCACCTGAGGGGGGGGGACGAGACATGAGTACCTCTGGAGACCTGCTTCATGAACATTAATCATAGCCTACTAGGAAAGTGTTTTAATGCGGCAGATGGATTCTTTTTTCTCTCTCGAGCTGACCGAGAGACAGCGCAGACTTTCTTGAGAATGCGAGCAGCTCACGTGGCTCACGTTCAGAGTCTTGATGGGGATGCACTGAATCATTAAGATCCAGTGATTAGCTTAGCCGGTGCTGCTCTAATGTGATAAGCTACATGAAACAAGCAGGGCCCATTGTGACACACTCGCTGCAGGACAGTATACGTGTACTGATAAATCAAGCTGTGATTCCTTCCAAAAAATATCTGCCATAGTTATATAATTATTCATTCTAATGAGTTAACATGACTTAACTGCTGAACTGTTAGCTACTCGGTATGAGTGGAGGTTATGCACATGTGTTCCTCTAAAGTGAGTCACAAAGAGGAACATCCATTTCTTCCACTGACAAAGTACTGACAGCAGATTGACTTTGACTCTTTTTTACTTGTGCTACTGTTTCACTGTGTTTTATATACCAGTATCTTTTAATGTTATTACATAGTCTTGTTGTAGAAGTCATTTAGAGAAGGTGCATTGTATTATTAGCATGCTTAATACTTTAAACCTGGGAAACCACAGGGAAGGTTAGATGAACAGTTTTATAATGAAAAGTGAAGTTTTAAACAGATTTTAAGCCTTCAAACTGATTGCATATACTAAAATCCAACAATTTCATAGTGCTGAGAGCTTTTGTTGAGTAGTGGCAAGACATTTATTACGCCACAGCAAAATGAGGCTATAACTCACAATGGCGGCAGAAAGAGGAAGGTGGGGAAAGGAGTATGGATGAGAAGGGAGGAGCATACGGTTGTGCAAATGCATTGTATTGCTGAAGTAAATCAATACAGGCCTCTTCTTTTAATACAGCACACTGACTCAGCAATATTTTCCAGTATAGGACACATATAGGATATATGTGATATTTCAGTTTTTCTTTTTTAATACATTTACAAAACTTTCTACATTTCTGTTTTTTTCTGTCAAGATGGGGTGCTGAGTGTACATTAATGAGAAATAAAATTAACTTTTTTGATTTTAGCAAATGGCTGCAATGAAACAAAGAGTGAAAAATGTAAAGGGGTCTGAATACTCTCCGTACCCACTGTATGAGTTGATCCCCTGATTTAGTTTAGCCTTAGGTTTTCTCCGGGTTCTCCAGTTTCCCTCAAAAAATAAATAGGTTATGTTAATTGGTCTATCACTGAAAGAATTCCTTCTTCAGATGTTAAGACTAATTTACATTCTTTCATAAAAATACATACACTTTTGGGCATTTTCTGGTTTCGTCCCACAGTCCAAAGTTGTCTGTGTCAGCTTTGAGAAAATAGTGATGTGGCCTAATAAAAAAAAATATATATATATATATATATTTATAGTGATTTATGATTAGTTATTGTAATTGAGAATTTAGGAAAAATTCAAAGTGTTTTATGATGCAAGGCATCTCAAAATGCTTTGCTTCTAAAGGTCAACAGAGAACAAAAGTTATGATGAACTCATTTGTAACTTTAGTACAGCAGTACGGTGTAACATGCTCCCAAAGCAAGAGTCTGTCCATTCATGGTTAAAGGCTCTGGTCTCACTGATCACTTTTCTCTTCTTGGAGAATGCCATGTGAAATAACTTCTCTGACTCGCGTAAAACTCCTACTCTTGCGTGTGTTTGTTTGCATGTGCGTCTGTGTATTGTTGTCATACCGCAGCGTTTCCGTCTCTCAGTTGTCATCTGCGCCACGGAGAGCACACAATCTGCAGAGTCATGGAGTGGAACTTATCTTTACATGGAGGCTCTCATCGGCATGCTGAGCAAACGTCAAAGTTTTGAGACCTTATAGTGTCAGATAAAGGTGGCTAAAGAAAAAACACTCCCCTCCTACAGTTTTGTCAGTTTTCAAGTTATTTAGTAATTATTTATATTTAAACTAATTCCAATATAAATTGGTTCATTTGACATTTACAGTGACATTTAATGCACATGTGCAGTACCCCTAGGAATGTACATGTGCATCTGTTTCCTAGCATGTATAACTGTTAGCACAAAGTGAGACCAGTAGATGTCAGCATAGCGGAGGAAAACAGCTGCCAAATAAATAGCAGAATGAGTGCCAGGGCCAAAGCTCTAGTTAAAGTGTGTCCTGGCAACAAGAGGTTCCTTTGAGATATGTATGCCTCTCGCTGCCTTTACAGCACTGTTATATTGTTTCTAACTAGGGTTTCTTTGTATAGTGCCCTTGCTGGAAGAAGTTATTCCTGAATGCATAACAAAATGTGTTCACTTTTTCCACATGCATGCGCTCATTTCCTGCACTGCAAGGTTGTGTAACAAAGGCTTAAACTGAAGGGGGTTTATTCAGCAGGACATTTCAATGGAAAGTCTTAATTTCCATATGAATAAAGGAATCAAGTGAAGTAAAAGTAATTAGATTTAAATGAATTGGTAACAAATTGACTGAAACGAAATAAAGTCTTTAGTGGAAATAAATTGACTGCTCTCAATTAAAAGTAAGGACAAGAAACATTTTTTAAATAGAGCACTTTTGTATACCAAACTTAAATTGCTCTTTGACATAAATACACAACGGTATGTATCTTTAAATAATTCTGTAACCACAATTGGCACTGGATCTACAGGTACAGGTACATGCCTCATTAATATATAACTGATGAGGTCAGAATAATCCACAGCTATGAGGTAAACCGCATACGAACCCACTGCTCTTTAACCCCTTGTGCACATCACATTGAACTGCATTGATAAGAAGGTTCTGAATGAGATAAGTCTTTTAAAGCCTTTTAGGGCATTAAAACTGATAAGAAAAGAACATTTTGGCCTCATCTGTGTGTCGCGGTGGAGTCTAAGGTGTTCCTCTGACTTATAGCTTGAGGTGGAAAGTAGGTGAAAGTCCAACAAGTAGCTGTCTCTGTATATGTACATGCATGTTTTACTGCCTGTGTGGTATGGGTCACTCTCTCTGTGTGGAATAATATACAATACCTGTAATATTCAACTTAATGTCTCGAAACTTGTCGAGAGGTTCAAAACACTTTGTTACTTTTGACATCACATGACATATGACACCATGAAATTTGTGGTTTCCAGTGAAATCTCTCAACAACTATTGGATGAATTTCTGTAGAAACATTCATGTCACCCTCAGAATTGTGGTAATTTTGTTGATCCTTTCATTTGTCGTCTCGCGGTCTAACTTTTAACTCGAATATCTAAATAATGACAGCCGTGAATTTGCAAATGTTAGCATGCTATACTAAGATGACTAACATGATAAACATCATACCTACTAAACATCAGCTAGTTAGCATTTCTATTGGGTAGACTGGTGTTAGCATTCAGAGCTCAGCTCAGCAAAGTACAGTCTGTAAATAATGTGTTGTGAAGTACTGTAGTTTTTCAGGGGGGGGGGGGGGGGGGGGGCTTTGGTTTCCAAGCCAAATCCCCACAGACAGAGCTACTGTGAAGTCCTAATCATATGCACACATTTTTTTTTTTACAGTATTTATTTGACAATCACTATGTTCAACACTTATCTATTATGCATGTATGTAGGCACTGAACAGAATCACATTAAAAAAAACACAAGAAAATGCTATCTATCATTGCAATGTTATGCTGGCTTTTTTTTCTTGGACATGGAAATACCAGAAACTAATACTAATAGTTTTACTTCTTTTCTACAGATTTAAAACCAGATAGTTTGTTATTTTGATAAAGAAACACTCTTTGTGCTATCCTTCATAATTATGAAATAAGTAATTAAAACAACAAATTGTCATTTTTTTCAGTTTAAAATGTATCAGGTATACAATGTAAAGCCTTTTCAGTCGATATTAGCACCGGACTCCACAATAACATGGTAAAGTGGACGTGCTAATGACATCACTTTAATTCTCCGCATGGAGAACACTGTGCAGCCTGGCACGAGCAGGCTGTTTACACCCGTCTGAAACCTCTGAGAGGCCTGCACACACACAGACCAGGTGCTGTATTCAGTTACCATGCCATGAAGAGGTGGGCTCTGTTTGCCCAGAGGACAGTTATCTCAAACACATTCAGAGGAGCTGCGTTTCCCTTGGCTGTGTGTCATTGGGCCGAGCAGATGTGAAAACCACATGGCAGTGAGTGGGTGAAGTTGTTGAGAATCTTTGATGTTCTTTTCCTGGCATGAGTTGAAATGGCAAGAACTAAACAATTCTATTTGTTTTCTACCTGCGTGGCTCAAGTAACGAGGATGAAGAAGAATCTTCTCCATCAGGGAATATTCGCTGCTTTGTGTTGAGAAGGTTTAAAGTGATGAACTACAATTTTAATGCAGACGAGACGACATCGAGCTAAACGTGAAGCACTTCCTCTCTCTCAGCAGGCCCTGGCTTCTGCGTGGACTTACACTCACACAGGCGCAGGTGTACAAATAATAACAAGTTCTAACTCCAGAGAAGTAGGTCAACTTCCATTAAGGGTTAACAAGACAGCATGGCTTCAGAGGCACGGTTTGATATGCAGAGGAATGGAGCAGACTTGATTACTTTCCACATGCTCCTCTCCTTTGTGCCCCAGAAGTATAACATTATCTTGTTATTTAACTGCATGCTTAACCTATTTCTAAAGTACGTTTCTTAAGTCATAAACAAGTTCCTAACCTTAACCACCATGCAGTCGTAGTTGGTCGAGGCACAAGCCTGAGAGCCTCTGTCATCACATACTTCACATCAGTCAGCTCTGTCTGAATTTGTTGAAATAAAAGTGAGGCACGTTGAGTCCCAAGTTGAACTCTCATTCTTTGTCATTGGGTTGTGGCATGTGTGTTTCCGTTTCGCATTTGACATGCGGCTGTGAAGTAATTTCACACTGAATGCGACGGTGCAGGCCGGGGGGAAACATCTCTGCCTGGGTTTAACAGTGAAGTAAAGGAAATGTTCTGTACAGGCCAATAAACACAAGGAGCCAACGGTGCAAATTGTTAAGTATGATATGGATCATTGACATAAGAATATGTTTGGGTTGCATAAACATGGGATTTATTAATAGAAAATGGCAGCTAGTGCTGGCATCACTAGATTCCCCTTCCAGCTACAAATCATATCCCACCTGAAACGCCTCCCTTTGTCTTTAATTATGCTGTTTCCCATCTTTTGTATTCGCACAGAGCACAACCTGATCAGTAGTTTTACATCCAGCATTAACAAAATGTACAGTTGCTCCCAGTATAGTATAGTCAGACATCAAAGTGGGTCACAAACCAAGCCTCCATCAGGTTTTATTGACTATTGCTCTTGGCTACACCCACACTGGAAAGGGACATTTGCAAAAGAAAGCCAATAAAACCTGATACAATAGAAATAATTGTTTGTGAAAATGTTTTTGGCAGAGCATTTAAAGATATGTTAGAATCTGTCTAAGATACACACACGTTTTTTGAAAAATGTTATTGTTTGAATGATTGAAAGGGCTGTACATGCCCCAAATACCAGGGGCATTTTATTGAAACAAGATTCCAATAAAACATAAATATGCAACAGATTAGGCAAATCCAAAATCCACAGCCTTCAATGAATCCTCTAAGCCTTCTCCATCTATTTCTCTCTGACATTGGCTCTACATGTCACCGCCCACTGCATAAATCCATATTTTGTTGGCCATTTCTCAACAAGAGATTAATGCAGTTTTGTGTGGTACTACAGATACATTTCGGATTAGTATGACAACAGAAAATGTTCTCAGGTTTTCACATTCCGAAGCGCTTAACATATCTGCAGTGTTTCCATGGTACAGTATATCATAATACCACAAGCAATACTTTCCCTGTTTGTGCTTCAGCTACATGTGACTGGGTGAGGGCAAAGCATCAGTAGAGTCCGGCCCTGTTTGTAGCTAAATGGGCATGCATGTGAATCTCAGGGTCAGGGATGCAGATGGTATGAGCAAGAAAGCTGTTGATTCCTATCGCAACAGACAAACAAGTGTCACCGTTCTCAGTTTATAGCTCGTCACAGTTACACGTTTTTCCTTTCACATCCTTGTATTTTAAGGTCCAAGTTTACCTTTTAAGCCAGGTGATATTCTATGTGATGCTACTTGTGTTGTTTTCCAACCTGCAATAGTACAGGAGTTCTGCATGACTACAAATCACGGCACTCTACTCCATAAGTCTCTCCATCCCTGCTGTCATCAGTGTCCTTGAAGTGTGTTTAATGGCAGTGCTGTATGAGAGCAAATAAAAAGAGATGGGGAGAGAAAGAGAGAAGCATTCTCATCCAGAGTGTCATGAAAAGAGAGATGGGTGGAGTCTGACTAATCAATGGCTGCTGCGCTAAACGCTTTAGTCCAGTGGATCTTGTCATTTCTCATCAACATACAGTCTCTTTGTACCATCAGCTCCCTTTCCTAGTCTGACGATAACAAATGACACGTTGACCTTTCAGAGTACGATTCACCTGGTTTGCTAGAGAAGTGAGGACTCAAGTCACAGCAGGCGTTCGCTCCACTTTTGCGCTCTCTTCTCACCATGTGTCATCTGAAACCTCTCGGGCCAGATTTGGCAGGTTTGATGGTTTATCTTGGAAACTTTGCTGAAGATGTCAACAGTTTGATTTGAGGAAATTTCCAGGTGTTACTATCTGCCAGTATATTGGAACTGATATGAATGTGCAAGTGTCTTGAGGGGGATAGCTAGCCTTGTGCAGTAGTAGTTGAAAGACTTCCGAGTCTTAATGAAATTTTACAAGACAAAGTCAAATATTTAAAGAAAGTAAGAAAAATGACTTCCCCAGCCGTCGGGTTGGGAACCACCGGCCTAGTTGGTTCCTATTTCCAAGTACTAGGGTGTCGAGTACAATTGCTTTCAGATAACGTACAACAAAAAATGTCCCCGAAATCAAGTCTTTTTAAAAAATAACTTTATTAATACTTTCTCTTTTGTTAAAAACAGAATATATAAAAAAGGATTTAATTCAGAGTTATTTGTTTTACAGAGAATAGTGGCTTTTGCTTCAGAAAACAGAAACAAATCACTACTTGTAAAATGTGAAAAATAAAAGTCCTTCCCCTGCAGTGACTGAGCTTAATCGAGTCAGCATTAAAAGAAATAAAAGTTTTCCTTTTCTTACCAGAAAAAGTTTGTGGAAAGTCTATAATATACACGGTGTTGATGCTACATTAAGGCAAAACCCCCTACAGACACGTGGAAAACTTCCTTGGTAAAGTGACAGTCGTTTTTTTACTTAAATATAGTCTTTGAAATTAAATAAAACTTGAAAATGAAAAGCTTTTCAAAAAAGCAAGCAAGTATTGCACAGACAGATCTCCTTGTACCCTTTAAAAACGATCAACTCACTAGTACACCCCAGAGGAGAAATCTACAGCGGAGGTTTTCAGAGGAAGCAGCTGCTGTTGGACACATTCCGATTTGTCTTTGTTTATAACGTTGTGGCACTGCATCTAGTAGAAGAGCATTTTGTGCTCATCATTTTTTTACTTTGTTGGCATTGAGATAAAAGGTGCATCAGTCTATGAAATCAGGCTTGTTGTTTTGGACAAGTGGCAGTTAATCAACAATACCTGTTCCAATGTGAAGGAGGCTGTGTGAGTGTCAGCAAGATGCTGCATTCATGTTCAAGCTCAGTTCTGGTGGGCTCAAAAAAAAAAAAAAAAAAAAAAAACCTTCAAGAACCCCATTGAACTGAGAGACCACAAGAATGGGACCATGGTGGTCTTAGTGCCTAGTGTATCTTATTAGTATGCAATGCTATACCCAGAGCAGCGCTGCTTAGCCTCTAAATACCCCCTTATTGGCGTGGACAACATGGAACATGACAAACAAGAAATGAAATAATATTTCTTAATAAAGAAAAAAAAAGCATTTCACTCTCTTACACAATAAAACTCAGCTCTCAAATCAAAAACGTAAGCTTTAAAATGTCAGGAAGCATTAAAAATATATATAAAAAAAAACTCCATTATGTACAGTGTTTAGCTATTCTAAAACACAAGAGTCATCATATGGTTCAGGTTTCTGGGGCCAGGAGCCTGACACACAAATTCAAAAACAAAAACAAATGTGTCTATTCTGTATCAGGTCAACTGATGCAATAATTTAAAGACAACGAGAGCCTAAACTAAAAACTAAATCTTGTGGCAGGGGCTGTATAAAACAAACAAGATCTGGACAGAATGACATGCAAAGCAATAGCAACAATACTAACAATCACTCAGACAAACTGACGTCCAAAGGGACGATGGTAAATAACATTAAAACACACACACACTTATTGAGGGAGGGGTTTGAGTGTGTCGATCTTTGAATATGCTCAGGAGTTTCTCTATGTTTGGTAGTTCAAGGAGTCCAGGCAGGAAACACAAACGGACGATAAATGTTCCTTCTAAGATGAGTGTCCGGTGAAGTCGTCTCTATGCATGGTAGATCTTGTGGTCGTACTCTGTTGTAGAGCAGCTGTGAGGAGAGGCCATTTCTCTGTGAATGGGCGCGGGGATGCTGCTGCGGTGTTGGTGGTTGTCAGTCAGCGTCAGGTTCAGCAGGCTGGTGCAGGTGGGCAGATAGACGTGCTGCACGTGCTCCACCTCCGACCGACACACGGGACACATCTGAGGGTAGAGGAAAGAAAAAGTGTTTAGAGTTTGAATTCGTTTATTCTCCAATATTGAGCTAATTTAGGCTTTGAGCCAAAGTGGTTCAACTAACGCATTCAAGTTGTGAACCCAATGGCAATATATTTTGGCATGCTTAGGATATCTCCTCAAACATTCATTTCACAGCCACGTTACACCAAGTTAACATTTGTACCAGTCTTGTAATGTATGATAAAGTGGGTCAAAGCATACGTTGCCAGTAAACACGCGACTTAAAACCAAGGAGGTGTCAAAGCCAGCAAAACGGTGCACGCTAAGAGAATGTGTAACCGCAACTGCTCAGTGGCACAGAAACTTGCTCTCTCATCAAATGAGCTGTGAAGAGTAATGTTGACTGCCATCAAGGCAACTAAGTAGGCAGGTCATCTCAGGTCATCCGTCTGTTATTCAAGACCCAACGACACCGTGACAAATAGACAGCAACAGGCAAGGCCAGCTCAATCATGAAAAAGGTGTAATGGATAGCTATAATTGGAAAATGGGTTTCACAATCATGCTGAAAGCAGCGGAACTTTACTTCTCGCCTTCTTGAGTTCCTACCGACTCATGCGTCAATTAGCTGGGTGTGAAGAAGAGACTCACCTGCAGCTGATTTGCACAGGTCTGGCAACACACCATGTGTCCGCAGGGGCAGAACGCGGCATCTATCTCCTCCTCGCAGCAAAGCATGCACAACAGGGCCTCTCTGAGCTTCTGCAGCCGCTCCTGCAGGGCTCGGCTCTGCTGGCAGCTGCCGCAGTCCATCCCGTCGTCCGGCTGGTCGTCCCGGCTCGGGGAGCGTGAAGGAGAGGAGCGTCCGTCGCTGCCGGACCCCAGGTCCACGACACCGGAGTTGTAGAGCGAGCGGCGGGCGTGGTCGTAGACCTCCTTGGAGGTGCGTCGGATGTCGAACACATACTTCTTGCCCAGGTTGATGTTTTCGTTGAGGAAGAGGGAAGCTAGGTGGCCCTTAAAGTCTCGGCTGTACTGCATCATCACCGCATTAGTAACTGTGTCACACCTGGAAATCAAAATAAGACGAGACACGATTGCTACGGTCAGAAAAATCAAAGCATTCGACCAGACAAACTGCCAATTCCAAACTAATCTGCACTATGCATCTGCCTTACAACCTCTTCACAGTTGTGGAGGGCACGTCTGTTTATCCAGTATCACCCTTGCACTGTTTATTTAGGCAACACCTAATTCATCCTGTACCGATGCCACATTCACCACTGTGAGATAAACACTAGTTTCTGAGCAGGCAGGGCGAAGACATGCCCGCCAAAAAAAAAAAAATCTGCAGACTCTGAGCTAAAACCCATCCCCGAAACAAAAGGGCAGGGCTGTCTTTTGTACCTTTGTGCTATTGTGACTGACTGACAACTATTTCATAGCTCAGCCATTTGAATTGTCCCTGCAAATTTCAGACACACACACACACTATGGCAAGGAAAAATGGCACCTCTACCAACAAGATTGTGGTGTGCAATCTACGTTTCCATCCACACTCATTCAGGTCAATTGCATGTTTTACCCACTGCGCCTGTATTTATACCGTTAAAAAGCAACAATGTGTACAAATGTGGGAGAATTAGGAAGCGCCGCATGCCAAGTAGAGCAGAACAAATGTTTCACACATGTTAGATGTTTGTTTCCCCACCTCTTTTATAATCTACCAGTCGTTAGCGAAGGCCAGCGAACAAGTAACTGCTCTGGAACACTAAAGCGTGCTTCAGTGAATAGAGAGACTGTTCTAAAGCAGGTCAGACTTGTGAATGACTAACAGCATACTGTTGACTTTATGTCTTCAGCTCTCACCTGTAGAAGGCGTGGGTCTCTGTAATGGCTCGGTACAGACCACTGGCTGCCCGGTTACTGATCAGCTTGAACAAAAGCACCACGCTGTCACTCGTGTCCTTGGTAACTGTCAAGTACACGCTCTTCCCCGACTGGGTGGCAATCTGGATGATTGGATAGCTTATTCTGAGAAGAGGCAAACAGAGAAGAGACTGTTAAATGTTGAATGTTCTTACATCAGACATGTAGTTCCTAAAAACAAAAACAATCACAAAAATTTGCATCCTCGACACCTACTGCAACATGAAACATGCCATCACTAGATCGCTATTTGCAGATGTCCGAGTGGAGCATACCTGTTGACTAAACTGAAGTCCTCCTTGCAAATGGCGATACCCTCAGGGCCGACTCCTATGGCCAACCGTTGACCATTTGCATCGCGAGCCCAGTGCCACTCCACGCCGTAATGATCCAGAGAGGAGACCAGCTGCAGGGCCTGATACTCCACTGAGCCCTGGCTCAAACCCTCCAGAGCCTTGTGTCTGGATACGATACTGCAGACGGGTTGGGGGGAGAGGGGGGGAAGAAAAGAAAAACATTTATGTTTATTTAGCTCTAAAGCTCATATTGGAAATGACAATTTTCTGACACAAGGTTTGTCATACACATAATCTTTTATCAGAAACACCCACTGTGACAAGTGTATTGTATAAGCAGGATAAATGCAACACTACAGAGTGTGTTTTTAGCTGTCAAAGTTGAACATGTCATCAGGCAGAAAGCACTGATGCTAAACTGGTTCTTTTAAGACAACTATACTTGTGAGATCAATGCTTGGGGAGCAAAGCTGATTACTTCTTTTAGACAGTGAGATCTGCTGATTTCCACTGTGGTGGAAAATGCCTGGTGGCCATGGGATATTGTATTTACTCTTGTTCATGCAACAAAGTTGCTTTTTGTACTTTGAGTATTTCTAAAAATCTGAAACATCTTTTAAGTATTTTTTTTATTTTATTTTATTTTTTATTTTTTTTAAGTATTCTATGAAATGTTCAGACAGAAATATTTGGGTAATTGATGCACCTGCATACATGCTGGAGGTGAGTGCAGGTGTAGCGGTGAACAGCGGTGCCTGCTGGTTTGATACAGCAATAGGATAAAATAATTTATTGGAGCCGGTCCAGCACATGGGTCTTAATGATGTATACATTTAGACTCTGCATGTGAGGAACAAATGGTTCCAGTGCGCACTCCAAAGGCTACAACCACAGAACGGAGACACTGCATTTATTCCTAAACAGGCACTTCTGTCGAAAGAGTGGTGCGGCTTTTGCACAATGCAATGGGATCCATGTTCTCGGACTCCAAATCCTTGCACTAGGGAAACTTTGTTTCCCTCTTCTTGTTAACTTATTATTATGACCAATTTGGGTTGCTTTGAGAGAGTTGTACCTGTTGATGGTTGCAGTGCTGGGCTCCTCTCCACACAGCTCTGTGTACCAGTACTTGGCTGTGTTTTGGTTGTAGTCGCCAAACTCGGCCTGTGCCAGGAGTGCGCTCAGCTCTTCCGCTTGTTCCGAGCCCATACGTAGGTGACCGTTGTGGAGGTCCTCCTTTACGTGCATGAAGAAGACGTGTCTGGCGGACAGGAAGCAAACAGAGCAAATGGGAAATTAATTAATGTGATGACAGACTCTTCACTATAAGTTTATCCAGAGAGAAGACAAATCGTCATCTGTACCACGGTGTACCCGATCATAAACACCGCCCACTTTCACTGTTCAACCGACTTGCATGCGTTATCGTTGAGGAGTCGGGACGTCTGGTGTGCACACACGGGCCAGAGCAGGTGGTCATTACGGGGCTAGAATGTCACCACGGACAGCAGTTGTTTGAATGTGTGTGAAGCAGAAGGAAAAGCAACTGTGACAAACTTCTCTTCCTCACAACACACTATTAGAACTTCCTTTAATAGTGAATTCACTTGAGGCTCGTGGAAGTGGAGAGAAGTTGCGAGTGGTTTTCTCCAGTAGAGGAAGTACTTGGACTTTTAACCTGGTGACTCAGTGGGCAATTGTGCTTGTACTAGATCGCCTTTGCCAAAGCGTGAGCAGGATGACCGTCGAATGCAATAATGGGACTCAACGTGAATTCCAATGGCCTTCATCCTGTCTGTGTGGCTTGGTGTCAAAATGTGGTCCAAGCATGCCCATTTAAAGACAAGCCTCCGCTGGTCTTGTTTTGCCCGACTTGGGGGATTTCTTTCGTTTGAAAGGAGGCGTGTTTTATGATGAGACAGTTGAGAAAATAGTTCAAACATTAATGGAAGTCAAAAACACAGTTGTTATTGTTGGGGCTGAATGATTAAATGAGAACACGGAGTTCTGGTGTGGTCAACGTAAACAGCTAAATCCTCAAAAAAATAAATAAGGCACGGCTGGTCCTTTCCATTGTTTTGACCAGAAGATGTGAGGAATTCTTTCCTTCTCGCAGCGGGAGACAAAACGTCAAAAGGAGTAACACCCTGACCGACTCAATCCGTGCATCACGAAGAGCGTTGAACTAGAGTAACCTAAACTGATCCTTGAGATTACCTACGACACAGTGGCCTTAAGAAGATTGTACAAGCAAAGGGCCTACTTCCAGTCGCCTACTTCTGTGACCACAAACCAGTTTGACAGCTCGTCACGAGCCCATGTTGTTGACCTATCCTAACATTTCCTTTTCAATTAATGAAAGAGATGTTATGCGACTCCGGCATTCAGTGAACGCGAGGAAGAAAGTCGTGGTAGTGCCGTTTGTTTTTACAATCAAATATTTTTCATATGCCAATTCATTTCTTGACTATTCAAATATATATATATTCGAATTGGTTGAAAGCCCTAGTAGAACTTGACGATGACAGAAATGAAAGTATGGCTTCCTGTGCTGAGAAAGGTTCTAGCAGTAGAACAGTTTAATCTGTCAAAAAAAAGGGTGGTTTTGTTTTACCCACCGCATCCTGATGTAGTAGACTAAAAGCAGACTGCTCCAGAAACTGCTTATTTCCGCCCCCCCCCAGAAAAAAAAAAAAAA
Source organism: Anarhichas minor (assembly GCF_050575085.1). Classification (NCBI taxonomy): domain Eukaryota; kingdom Metazoa; phylum Chordata; class Actinopteri; order Perciformes; family Anarhichadidae; genus Anarhichas; species Anarhichas minor. Next base: position 12,396,240 of record NW_027466479.1, on the reverse strand, counting down.
AAAAAAAAAAAAAAAAAAAAAAAATCCTCCCTCGGGCTACAGTTCTCTTTGAAGCATGATGCAAAGAGAGACATTTTTCATTTTTGCAAATCAGGTCACACCGTGACTTGAGGATATTTTAGAGGGTTTAGAGGGACACTGAGCAGAGGGGGGGGAGGTAGCGCTCAATCCCCCCTTTTATTAAGTTTATATAAACCTGTTTTGTTTATTTAGAAGATGCACCTTCCCGAGCAGTCTCGTGGGATCCACATGGGATGCGGAATAAGCAGGACGTGACGTTTCCTCCGGCCTCTTATGGGACTAAAAACCAGCCTCTTGAGGGAGCAGCGCACAACTGGCTGGCAGAATAGGCTCACTTGTGTATTGCATCGGCTTCAACGTGCAACAACAGAGGCACACCTCAGCCAACGCACATTCACGGCGCTTCCAAGGAGTAACAACAGGAGCGCAAGCAGCTGTGAGGCACAGAAACGGAGTCGCTCTACACCACGCCTGATAACGCCAGACCATAACAACGAAGCCCCCGTAGCTGACTAGCCTCAGGCATAACAAACATGGCTTTGATATGGTGTTAAACATCCCATTCCCTCCAACGCACAAACACACACACACGCACAAACACTGCTCTCTATTGTGTCAGGCGCAGCAGGCGTCATGTGATGTAGCGCTGCTAGTTAGCTACCTGTCTGATGCAAACAATAGGGCCGGCCGGAGTTTACTTCAGGGCGCCGACAAAAGGTTACTACAGGGCAAGCCGCGGAGGTTACTATAGTTCAGGCGGGGATTGACAAGAGGTTGATATCAGTCACTGTGCTGCTCAGCTAGTCATTTAATATGGGGGAAAGCTTCCTTCAGGACAAGTCTCGGCCTGTTGGTTTGGTGTTGTGTGACTGACAGAATATGGATGGTTTGAACCTCAGCTTCACTAAACCGACCAGCTGCTGAGCAAGACATTTAACTCCTACATTCTCAGTGTGTTGTGGGTGCCCGCATGTGTAAACAGGTGTGCGTTTAGAAGCAAACGACTACAAGGCGTACAGTAGAACAGGTTAACAGGCCCTGCAGCAGAGGTGAACTACAGTTTAGACGATAGCAGCTCCTGCACCACTTCCCCAAGGCTGAATGATATGCACTCTGCCAAACGCCACAAAAACATGACCGAAATCCAGAACACACAGCTGCTTCACAAGCAGACGGTAACAATTTATCCCACCGAGGCTCCTGTGAAGCTATACTGCTACTGTATCTGCTCTAAATACCAGCTTTGTGCAGCGGGGGGGGGGGGGGGGGACTCACTGCATAACTCCTGTCATGATCACAACGACGGGACACGTTTTGTACGGATTACCCCACAGTAAGTAGATGGCTTCTCAGAAGGACTTCCCTTCATCAGTCTGCTCAGGCGGTGTAGTGCTGCCTCAGCACCCGTCAAGGGCCGTCCAACAGTCCATAAATCCATCGTCTCACGTGGTGTTTGAGGCCGATTGGTTGGAACTCAAAAAAAAAAATCACTTTTTCAAACGTGTCCTCAGTGGGCACGACATTTGAGACCGACTGAAAATAAGACTGTTATCTGTACAAACCCCTTCAGGGTTACCGTAAACAAGGGAAGAAGACAAGAGACAGAACGGATAATTGCTCAACCAAACGACCGTGTAAATCACCGTGACTGCCTTGAGCGTGACTTGGCCAGACGGAATCACAGGAATCCGTCTCTTGTTGGGACGTGAGGATGCCATGCTGCATCGGCCGTTTCAAAGCAGCTCGGCCTCTCCTCTGTGTGCTTCAGCCCGGTTTGAGTCACCATGTCAGTGACTAACACACATTACTATTCAGACACATTTGCACGTGCATCATGATCGGGTCATCCGTGGACACTGCAGTCATCAGCACAGCACCGCCGCCTTCTTTAGACCTCGCTAACGCACCGGGCAGAGACGGAATGACAGGTAGTGTGCGCTGAGAGTTTCCTGGCCTACTTTTAGTGTATTACAGTGTGTAGATCTCATTGCTCCGTAATTCATGGGCGATAACGCATAATCAAAGTCTTAAGAGGCTCTCTTCAGTGTTCAGACCCCTGTGAATGCCAACAGCATATCGGAGAAGTATTCAAAATGCTATTGTGGGGGAGGGAGAGGCTCTGTTGGGTGCTGCACGAATGTTTGAACACTACTGCCTGGCTGGAGTAATTCAATTAAAGCAGGCCACAACCCTGAAACAGAAGATTTGAAAATAGGTCACTGGCTACAGAGCTGAGCTAAGGAGATGGGGGTGAGATGTCTAATTTTTTTTTAAGCAGATTTCTTTCTGCCCCGTCTTTGAACCATTCAAAGTTAGAACACCAAAATATCCCAAAATGCAGTGTTAGCCGTTTAACTTTTTATACAAGAATTTGAGAAATATTTGCGAGACTTTACATGTCCTCCGGTGCCAGAGAATGGGGAGGAACAGACGTACTTGGTCAAGTCACCGGACACTCATTACCAAGTCAACTAAACCCTCTCTAGTGTGTTCAGCCCCATCTATAAAACCATCGTCTCATTTTAATGTTTTCTGCCCCAACCCAGGGTCTATTCTGCCAGTCGGCAGAATGTCAGCCGCCTCACTTCACAAGCAGAACAAAACGTCCCCACAAACTGAAACCTAACACCTCTGCCTAGAGACTGCACCTCATCCAGCCAATCACCAGCAGAGTTTCGGATCTCATCGGCTGGGCTCTCAACAATGCGGTTTGTAAGCTAGTCAAACGACACACTGCCAGGAGCTGTGCGCTGTGAGGTTACTAGCGGTCAATGAACTATAGTAAACCCTGCTCTTTTCCCCAAAGGAGTGGGTTGAATGGAAAGTCAGACTGAAAGGCTTATCCAAGTTATAACCAGAAAGTTGCCAAACAATAAAATGTCATGCACTAGATGTAAAAACACACAGGCCTTCGCTCTGTGCCGAGTTGAGAAGCAATAAAACAAAGAAGCTGTTTGTATGCTAAATGCCTTGTGTTACAGGCGGGTGCTCTGTACTGGATGGTGAAACACTGATTACAGCTCAGCATCAATCCTGTAAGTTCAGGCACCAAAGAAATAAAACAATTCTGTCGTTCTTGGATACGGGCTAATGTTATGACTTCAAACGAGACAAATCAGGGCTAGGTTACTCGAGTGCACAACAAACAGAGGAAATAAACTCGCAGAGCTAAGAGCTACCGACGATGGAGCGTGCTGATAAATAATTTGGGGGGTGCTTTTGAACACTTGAAGGCCCACAGGCATCTTGTGTGATCTTCGGCTTGATCGTCTCCGTAGCCTCCCACAGTGAGCTAAACATTGCAACTTCTGTGTGACCTGAATAAATTACCTCAAATTGTTTTTGGCAGAGCATTCAGTTGAAAATGCAGAGTAGAGAGATAATTTATGGGTGAACTAACGTATGATAAAACTGCAATTTATTGTTGTAAAACAAAGCTGAATCATGCAGAATATTAAGTCCGGCTGCACAAGAATTGCAGGGCTTCTGCGATTTACCAATGACGCTTAGTGTAAATGTTGGTACATCTATGCAAAGTCATGCCTTTTATTGTAAAATCGTTTCTCAGTTGATCCGTGATACAAACGCCACATAGGGTTGGAACCTATGCCACCGTGCACTGGGGGAAAGGCAGGGAAACACCCTGCACAGATCGATCGGCTGTCGCAAGGTTAACACGGGCATTCACCTCTGCAGAAGTCTCCTGTGCCTGTGACCAGAATGTCTGTGAACTGCCTGGGATTATGTAAGAAGGGAGGAACACAGGTGAGCGCAATGACAGCAGTTTAGCAGTGTCCTTAAAGTTGGATTTAAAGACGAGATATTTTTAGTTTTATTTTAAGTTAAAGATAAACTTAACACCCGAGGAGGTAAACAGATTAACAATCAGCACCTCTGATAAAGCCTGTACTAATAGCTGTGCCCTTTCAGGACATCCAACGTTTGCCTGATCAGAATGCTAAATACGAGGGCTAATGAAGGGAAAACATTCACATGTTTAAACCAGAAACACCCCACGAGCAGTGGTGTTTAATGATGCAGATAACACAGGCTGTTGTTGAGGCCCTTGGGCCAGTGGTCCCTTAACCAATGAAAAGTGGCGTTTGCTTCTGTTGATGCATCATGGAAACACAGATAAAGGCGAACCTGTTGTTTCTGAGCAAATATATTTCAGAGAACCGCTTTTGTTTTCCACTGGCATAGAATAAAAATGATTACGCCAAAAATAATGTTTCAGTGCAACTCCATCTCAAACCACTGGAAGGTTTGTATGGCCCAGTTTTCTGTCTTTGATCAACTGCCCAAAATAGAAGCTAATGGCCAATTTTACACATTTACAAAAAGTGTCTCAATGGCAAAGCAAGCAGGGAAACACCAGCTTTATAAAATGTGAGGTGCGTGCAGCAGAAAAGTTACGTCACCGCAAATCAAATTGTTTACAATAATACGAGATCCCTCATTGGCGTGATGGAGGGCGGCTTATGGCGTTTTGCGCACTTGTTATCTTCTAGCATCTTCAAACTAGACGTTTTGTTTGTACGCCCTCTGGCATGTCGGAGAATGCTGCAACAAAGAACACAATAAGCATAAATGCCTTTGTGCATGCTCGCAACTCACGCTCCCTCTGTGGAGGACAACGCCACGTGCGAGTATGAACAAAGCTTAAGCCGTGCAACTCAAATAGATGTACCTGCACTTTGGCGCTGCGCAGTAGTAGTACCTAAAAAAGGTTATATATAGCTATTACAGATTTTAGGAAATTGGTTTAAAATGCGAGTTTGATTCTGCACAGTACACTTTTAGCACAGGTGGGCCCCACAAAAAGAGGAACAATTAAGTGACACAAAAGTATCCAAATAGTCAGCTGCATGTGAGCAAGATCGTGCAAGTGACCTGCTAGGCTTTTTACACCGCAGCAGAGTACAGAGTTATATAAGCAGCTCTGTGTGCAGTCAGTCCCGTGCAGGTTATGTAATAAGGCCTAAAAGAAGGGCGTTGAAAAAGACGCCCACCCCTCAGCTCAACTGAGAGTCGTGGCACCGTACAGTCCCTTTCGCTTTGTCCATAAGCTGCTGAGAATATTTACTCCAGCTCACATGCACTTGGGGAACTAATGAAGCATGCTGTGTGGTTATAAAGTGGGTGTGTCCACAGTCTCATGGTGGGTTACAGCTTCTGAAACAAACGTGGTGTTGGGCACACTGACATTTCTGTAGACAAGAATGGGACATATTTCTATTGGCACGTTGTAACAGAAATGTACAATGCGTTTGCTACGACGACGAGTGCCTGCTTGCCTGCAGTCGGGACAAGTTGAGTGGGGACATTGGTAGCCTAAAGTAGGTCAAAGGTGACAGCACAAGAAGTGAGTGAAACGGGAGCCCACCTGCTTCTCAACGCGCTAATTTACTCACATTATGAACATATTCCCTGCAGGCCGAGGTAGACATTTTAAATGCAAGTTTAGAAAATGAATAAGTCACAGAAATGCAATGTATAATTTTATGACCCTTTTATAAATGGGGCGTAGCGGTTTCCCAGACCTATGTTGCTCCCCCAAAATGCCACCGCTGTGCACCGCCACCGTCAACACCGTGCCCTCATCTCTAAAATTGATGCCAGTGTTAGCTTAAGCACCACTTAAATGATATCACATGAGCAGATGGATGGCATGAAGGCTGCGCCAAAATTAAACAACCCCACATATCCTTGCCTGCCATCTCACATCTTAAGCTCACCTTTTTTTTTTGTTTGTTTACAAGCCCATAACCCTCACCCGACGCAAGCCATCTGTTGATAACCCCTGCTAATCTAGTGGAGGTCAGAGCGCAGGCAGCCAAGTGTCTTTCAAGCTCACTCTCTCCCCCCCCCCCCCCCGCCGCCTTTCACTTTTTGTTTCAAAGGGTTGCCAAATATGAGGCAAAGTGTGGGTCAGGTGAGCGGGATGAACAGGGAGGACATGCGAAATGGGACAGTTTATATCAGACAGCAAGAGAATAAAGTTGATACATTTGTATTTGATAAGAGTGCAGTGAATGGAGGTAAACGGGAGTGGGAAAACAGCTGAAGATGGGGCAGTGGGTGAACTGGGGAGCAACTGAGAGCGTACTGGAATGCCGAGCAAATCCTGGCCAAGGCAGATACATGTCAGTTCAATTAACAGTTCTCGCGGCATGCTGCGTTAGAGGGAGAGAGAGAGGGCGAGCGCAGCGTGGCGGAGTTTAAAAAGAGACCAAACTGTCTGCCCTCCCTCCAGATCATGGTTCCAGCTCTGCAGTATGAAAACACCCGTGGCACTGCCTGAGGTGAATGTAACATCCACGGTATCACACCAGACACTGTGTGTAGAACAAGTTTTTGGACAGGTTCTGAGGACTGTGACTGCTATTTATAACTTAAAACGAAACTGGGGAATACAGAGTCAGAATCTAGACTTGACAAGGCGTGTTACTTTGCTCTGAATAATGTTTGCTTTGCTCTGAACCAATGCGTTATCTGCTATGGCAGCTTTTCGCGTGGCTATTATGTGTCTAAAAGGAAAATATGTAGCTTTCAAAAACTATTACAAGTATCACTATGAAAACCAGCTTCAATCTGTTTCTATGAAAACAAAACCAATGGAGGAAAACAACCAACACACAGTTTCCAAACAGCATCTGCAAAAAAAACAACCAAATATAGCAGCATGCTTTTGTTCAGACAAAAATGGCAACAAACAATTGAAACAAAAACAAAAAAGAAGCAAAACAAAAGTTTTTTTTCGAGTTGAATGGGGGCAGTGACAGAGGTCCTGGCTGTCGCTCAGAGGGTCCCTCGGGGCCGGCACAGAGCGACACAGAGCCCCGGGGCGGCTGGATCACATTTCCTGCCTGGCGCTCCACCAAAACGACCTTTAGTAACCCCGGAAGGGCCCGGAGAAGAGGTTACTAGAGGGCGTTCTAGTGTATTGTAAACAAAGTGATCAGATTATGAGCCGGGATTTTCACCAACGGTGACTTATTTCCACCATGAGCTCATCATTGCATGTCAATCAGTCATGAAAGTATTTGTTAACAAAAACCAGACCAGATCTAATTCTTACTGAGCTCTTTCAGAGGAGGCGATGAGCTAATTTGCAGGTGCTTGGCGACAAAGGACGTGATTAATTATCTATTTATATACCCATATAGACAAACATGGTGAGTTTCAAGAGGCAAATTTGCACACAGTGTCTGTGCAAGCACGCGAGTTGGTAAACGTACCTCGTCTGTTCCTGCAGAATGAGATGAGGCTCCACGAAGAACTTGACCCGCAGCCTCAGTCGACAGGGCGACACGTTATCCATCTGCTGGCAGATGCGGTTCCTCAGATTCAGCCACAGGTTCTCCCCTTTGCTGCCTGTGAACTGCAGCCCAAAGTAGTCCGCCTCAATTATGCCCAACTTTCTGCAAACCTGGAAAGAGATGAAAGATGAGGGTCACAAAGGTGGCTTTTCAACAAAGAAATTCAAATAGGATTCAGTAATTGGGAGGGAAAGAGCATAATGGGACATCATTTTTCACAGCAGGACTGTAGACGGGTCCTTGAACAAGACAAGACTCCATATTGGCTCTGGTCTGCCAGTGGAGAGTGGCAAGAATCAACAGAATCCCCCCCCCCCCCCCCCGACAGGAATCAATAAAGGTTCACAAGATTTAAGAGGAAAGAAAAATAAGGCTGCTTTTATCACTTTCTCCACTCGGATTTATGCTACCCCATTACTACTACTACACAGATAAAACCCATCAATATGCTGAAGCTCGCGATAGGGCTCTCCCAGGGTAAAGGGGCTCATCAAACCCACAATCCCACGCCCCCTCAGCGCGGCAGCGGCCACGGGGTTATTACAGAACTGCTGATGAACGTCTGCCGGGGGGCCCGGAGGCTGAGATCAAACTCATTCATACCCACAAGTTAGGGACATGCCATGCATTTGAAGTAGCGTCCACTTCGGAGGGAAACGAGTTAAATATCTGAACAACCGAGTTCAGACTGAAGTTTCGGTTTGAGTGGAGCGAGAACGTCGAGTGGTTGCAGAAGAATGAACTCAAGTAACCCCGACAAAGCCACACGCCTCCGACCAACGAAGGACATGCAGGTAGAGGCGACCGGTTTAACGCCGATGTATCAAAACTTTCATACAGTTATATCAAGTCATACGTTTCGATCATATATCGACATTTTAAGGTTTCATTGTTACGAACAGATGTGTGTTTTTTTCTTCCCTGCACGTTGCGCGCAGAAGAACATTTGGTTTCCGCAGTCCCTTGTGTGCAACACCAAAGCAGATGCATCGCTAGTTTTGTTAACAGAATAAGTAACGTTACACAGCGGATATCAAGTCAAGCAGCGATTGCGTCCTATTCAAGTATTCCTGTTTATGCCTAAGCTGGCTTCAATTCCGCACTCTTATTTACCAGGAGTCACTAATAAGCGATCGAGCTGAAGTTTGGGGAAAATGTCAAATCTAAAGTTTCGAGAGATAATTAGAGCACTGCTGCACTGCCTGGTCGTGACACGGTGCTTACAAAAAAACAAAAAGGTATGATGATGATGACCAAACGTGATGTTTATTCCAGCACAGCCTACCTTATTCAGACAGTCTTCACCGTTTGCCTTCGCATCAACTTCCACTTCCATCACCACAGAATCCGGCCGAGTAACGTGGCAGAGCATTTTGGCTGTGAAATCTTTGGTGTGCCACTCTTTTTAAATAATAAAAAAAAACACTTCTCGAGCCTTCTGTAAACACCCCCTCCTACATCAAACCGTCGTCACTTTCATAGCCCTTCCAGTCCTTGTGGCGAATCTGTAGCCACCAGCTGTAGGCTATATCAATGAAAATGCCATGCACGGCTCCGCCTACTTACAGCGGTCCAACCGTGGCGCGTTTGACATCCTCGCTGCAGGAGTCGAACCAATCAGAAGTCGCGTTACATCCGCACGCTGCTCTGGCTCGAGCTCGCCTCCCCCGTGCCTGGAAGTGTGAGGAAGTCCACTGCGCCCTCATCCGGCTCGCCTGTTGCTTGTAGGTAAAGTGGCTTTTCAACTCACCTGCTTCTAATGAATTAGGCATTTTAGCGAACTTCAGCATGCCATGAGGTGATTTAAATGGCTTGTATACGGGTTCCCACCTCGGTTAGTGTGAATAATGTATGGGAAGCCTTGTATGGGAGTCCAGAAATAGCTGTGATAACGGGGGAAAAAAAGATAGCCCGCCTCGCTGGTCTGCAGCTGCAGTCCAAAGCTGTGATGAATTGTTCATGGAAAGGTATTCATAACAGGCGTTGTGTTTCCAATGCAGTTCCACCTTTTCCACAGTATTCCTGCTTGTGTAACACCGTGTTGCGTCCTTCAATAGATGACACCTTTGCTAAAATGACAGTGTACACTTTTTAATTGAAGCCACTTTATCAAGGTGACGAGTAAAGGTCTGAGAGATACTGATGTGAAGAGTAATGCAATCATAAATAAGATTGTGGTGAAAGCTGTTTGGCCTCTCGCCACGTTCGTCCAACCTCTGATCTGAAATACTGCTTTGTTTTTGGTTCCTGTCTTGGCGTCTAGTGGTGTTATAGAGAGCTATTCAATAGATAAATGTTTGTTCAGCCTCCTCTCATACACAACACCCACTCTTTTATGATATATTATTCATGAACAAAGCGTTGTGATTTTCTACTGTTGGAGACAGCCTCGGCCAGGAGACACTGCAGAAAACTGCAGTCACACTCTGGTCCATACACCAGGGAGGCATGGTGTTCAGCCAAGCCCCGTGTCTGTCTGCCAGGGGACATTTTAGGGGAGATGCAGCGTGCCTCCATATTTTGTGTGCTCTCCCACCACTACATTTCTGACGTAGCATCAGTGACTCAGATACAAGAGGACCCAGAAGGAGCTCCCGAACACAATCGCTTCAAAGAAAAAGTGCTGATCATGCTGAAAGGCAGTCTTGTTTTTATATGTGATAGGTTGGCTTGTTCAAATGTATTAGCCTCTTAATTGCTATTTAAGTGTGAGAGTCTAAGCAGCTTTGATTGGTCCATGGAGGAGAGAATACATGGCAAATGTTTTCATCAGTGGTTTGCATCTGATATTGTTGATCACCCCTAATGTTAGTATGTGAGATGTAACCAAACAGTAACAGGTGTAGCTGTGAAGGTGTTCTGATATCTGCTACTGATTTATAATCTTTCCAGTGACTCACTCTCTATCTCAAAGATATGTGCCCCCCCCCCCCCCCCACACAGAAATTGACGGACCAGACTTATCAGCTGTAACGTGTGTCTTCCTGTGTGCGATAAGGTCAGCCGGTCTGGAGTCTGCTGTGGCTGGTGTCCTTTTGCCCCGAGGTGATGCAAGAAGGTGTATGAACGAACAGTGGGACGTGCAGCCTGAACAGCCGTCCTATAACCATAAATGGAAAAGCGAGGAAGATTGCGAGTGACCTTACATCCACTGTCGACGTTGTGACATGAGGTACTTACTGAGAAAGAAACAGACACACATACTGATGCACCCTACTACTACTACTACTACTACTACACAGAGAGCACCTTCAGCTACACAAACACAGCTGGTGAAACTGTAGGTGACTGTGATCTCCGTTCCGCAGCCCTCCAAAATACAACAGACATGCATGCAAAAGCTAATAGATAAATGCATTTTATACATGAATTGTTATCTGTAAAACATCTGTTGTGAATAACAATTTTAGTGGTTGCTATATTTAGTATATACTCTATATTGATATCTCTGTTTGTGTACACTAACAGATTATAGAAACACTGCTGATACTCGCATCCAGATCTTACAAACTTAGGGACACATCTACCTTGGTGCGTCATTACACTTTCAGACAAAAAGATAAAATAAAAAAATGTGGACAATAAAAAGATTCTAGGATTCAAGGATTATTAATTGTCATTATGCAACACAGGGATGCACAACGAAATGCAGTTGTAGCCCATTCGCAACACGAGAAAAACACGACAAACAAAACTTCAAGAGTGGTGCATTCCTGTAGTGCTTTTTTTGAATTTGCATCATAAGGAATGTAAACGGCAGCGTCAAAAACAATTCTCTGGGCAGATAATATGGCAGACATCTTAACATACAACATTCGCCATCAGGAAAACATTGCCCATCAACTTTGACTATGTTTGAGCACCAATCATCATGGTGTGAACACAGAGTCCACCTTCTCTATTATTATTATCATTTATTATAATAAGAACTGTTATTTACTATTATTATTTGGAAGTGGATACCAACTAGAGTAAGATGAAAAGGGGGGAAAAAAATCAACGTTTATTTATCAAGACTTCCCTTTTGCACATCTAGGTCAATTTTGGGGGTAGGGCATCTTTTTCACCATCTGGGCTCTCGCCCGAAAACAGACCATAGCTGACTCCTGGTTCGCGGCTAGGTATGACATCATGCAATGTGGCATCACATCCCTCTGAGGCAAGTCACTGCTCACTCGACTAGAGCGTGAACACATAGCCATGCAGGGGTTTCTGTGTGTGTGTGTGCGTGTGTGTGTGCATGTGAGCACATGACACCGCAGCGTCATCACTGACCCTCTCCATAGCCAAAGCTGTGCCTCTTGAAGCAGAGATTATGTCAGAAAGTGCCATGCTAGCAGAGCTGCTGCTGCCGCTGTTGTTGTTGTTGTTGTTGTGGTAGCCTTGATTACATTCCTTTTTCAATTTAAGCAGCGAAAGGCAGCTGACATATTAGGCCAAAAAAGGAAGGACCCGTTTGCCCAATTATGAGGAAAGGCCAGCGGACGAGCAGCTCCTGTGAGTCAGAAGTGAGTGAACAGCCCCAGTCAACGGATCATAAAGATCAGTCGTCACCACGTGGATGCTCACCAGATGAAGACTCGTCGTCCGGTTCCGATGTGGAGGCAGGAAGTGCGATGAAGAGGAGCCAGAGGTTCAGCAGCTCCTTCAGCTTCGGAGAAGATCATCAGCTACAGCCAAAGAAAGAGGGCAGAGAAGAAGGACTGTCGCCAAAGAACTCCGACGGAGTAACAGAGCTGGTGGAGGCAGAATTAGCAGCAGAATGCATGCGGTTGGAGAAACGGGATGCTTTTTGTGACTCAAATCAACCTCCGAGGTCAGGTGTTTTCAGGCCTCAGGAATTATGGCTGGCCATGACGAGATGTCTGTCCATTCGGTGGCCTCCTTGTCTGTCCATCAACAGGCAAAGTAACAGGAAATTAGCCTACCAAGTGGACCTCGACCAATCAGAGGACACGCGGTCTTCTGTCAGCTCCGACTCAACCAATGAGAGCTCTTCAAGTACGTCGACCTCAGATGACAGAGCAGTGACATTGGTGAAACACAAGGAAGAGGAAGTACGAAGCAGAGGGGTCAAAAGTGGTCCGCCCCCTTGTCGCGGGGTTTCTCGTTCCTCCCCCAGACTGCCGAGAGCCAGACAAGCTACAGACTCTGTGTTAGCGTCATTGATCTTGGAGAAAGAAATGTTCCTGAGCATTGAGCTGGTAGATTCAGGCACTGAGAGAGATGATTCACGCTACCGCGCAGAGTGGAAGCTGTCAGAGAGAACAAAGGAACTGGCAGAGGGAGTCTGGCTCTCTAGAAGCCAAAATAACGACGGGTTGACCTATTAAGTTAGACGTTTGGTTGCCTTGCTGGGGGTCATCTTTATATTATTCAACCCATCAAGTTAGATTGGTTATTGCAACCCATCAGTACTTTGGTTATTATAATCTTCTAATCTCAGTTTATGTGACTGCTAATGAGAAGTGGCCCAGATTTCAATGAATAATCAGTAAGATTGGTTTGGCATGATGGCCGCGTACACTGCTGTGTGCTGATGCAAACTGTGCTGATACAAATGCCGTGACTGTAGCTAACTAATTAGAAATGCTATTTTCAGAAACGCAGCGCAGTTGGTGTTAATGTTTATTTTTCCGCCTTTCTGGGTCCTTCACGGAACATTTTATACATGGCTGGCTCCATGCGTTTGGGGGCGAGGGAGATTTAATATGTCACGTGTTTACGAATAAAAGACTTTTTGTGAGATGGGTTTTACTTTTTTAACGAGAATTTATATTATAATAAATACAGGTGGGATGTTTATAGTAGCAGATATTAACAGATCATCCTCAAATTTCCCACAATAAAAATGTATGTGAGGAACATTTCGGCCATTGTTTTTGTTTCTCATAGTTTGTTTGCGTGCTTGGATCAATTTCATGGACATGTTTGTATTTTACACCAAATTAGGATTCATTGTGCATTAATTGGAACAATAACAGAAAAGCAATGTGTTTTCATACACTTACCAAAGAAATTCGATACAGATTACAGTCCAAACACAAATTTAAAATGTCATGGTCAGTGTGTGCCAGCAGATCCCACAGACTTTTTTTTATTTATTCATTTGGTGATTATTGTTTTAAAAGTCTCAGACAGCATGCTTAATGCCTTGGGGGTTGTGTGAGTAAGAACATGATTGGAATTATTTAAATGTGTTGATGTGTGTCAGAGTAACTACATTTCCAAAGTGTTTCAACAGTCTCTCAGCTGAGGAGGATTATGAGTATGTGTTTTTATTTTTTATTAAAGCTCTATTCTAACAGCCTGTCATTTCCATATTTTGAGACAAAAGAAATGGAAATATAATATATATATTATATAAAATATAATAGTAGTAATTTACTCGAGCTCTGACAGTCAATCTTTTTATTTTTTTAAATCTTTTTATTTTTGCATTTTCAACACAACAGAACAGTCCTTGACATACGACCTCCGAAAACATGACACATAACTTAAAAATAAAATAAAATAAGTACAAATAAAAAATAAAACTAATATTAGTATCAATAGTTTAGCGAGTATATATGCGAACGTCTACATACCCACATGTACATGCACATCTACACCGACAAATACATATACTGTATCATACTGTATCATATATGTATCTACCTATACATCCATACATACGCGCACTGCATACCAATATATATACTGTATATATACCTTCCCACATACATATACTTTTACACATGCACTCAAAAGGAGTATTTAGTAAAGGGGGAGGGAGGGAGTAAATTTAAATATGTGCAGTAAATATATCAAATAAAATAAATACATAACTAAAGTAAACCAAAATTAAATAAATAAGTGGAAATCAAGTTAAATAAATAGATACAGATATTGAAGTTTGACATTCATATCAAGGCAGGATTAGTTACAAGTTGGCTTAGCAATGGTAGTCCTCATAGTACATCTCAATTTTGTTACAACAACCCATCTCAGTTGTTCAAGCATCTAGGTATAATGTAACACAGGTCCACCTTCCTATAAATGTGTCTACTGTCATTTGTAAATTTGCAGTCATTTTTTCCATTATACGACCATGTTTCAGTCTCTGAGTTACGGTTGGTGGTTTTGCATCCTTCCAGTTCACCGTTAGTATAAGTATACGCAGAATATACCTCAGATCGGTGTTCCCTAAATCTTCCGGTATAGACCCCAGCAGAAATATCAATGGATCTAAGGGGACATCCACTTCTATGATTTTATCAATTTCTGCTTTGATATTTTTCCAGAACCGACAGTCAATCGTTTGAAGCCATTACATGCAATAAGATATGTGTGGCTGCAAAATTATGATTTTACACGGCTAGTGCTATTTCTTATTGGTGCCTTTCCAAACAGGAGCACTCGTCAGAGTGTCTATAGCTGTAACCCTCATCACTGTAATGAGGAGCGCCGGGGAAGTAGGAAGGCGAGAATGGAGGGAGACGGGAGGGGATAAACAATATTGTTTAGATTGTTTTTTTGGGGGTTTTTTCTTAGAAATGTGTGGTGAGTGGTGTATGCATGCTTTTTGTATGCACAAATTCAAACTGTATATCTGGCCCGTATTAACATCCAGAAGATGAAAAAAAACAGGAGGAGAGAGTGAAGAAGTGTCTGCTAAGGCAATGTGTGCATTTGTAAAAAAGGATGAGAAAAAGGAATGAAATTAGTCTCATCTGCTGTGAGCCAGGAGTTTCATCCCTAAAGCCACGGAACTGGCAACCCATTGTCCCTAATGACTGCCTCATTAAGCGAATGATACATGTACCACAGACGATGACACAGTCTTGTAGTGAGTATTCAATGATTACTCAATTCCTCTTGGGTAAATTATGATTAAATACTGAATGTGTGTGACTCCTCATCTCTGAGTCATTATAGAGTATGGAAATGAGGAATAAATAGCAACTAGAGATATTGCTTCTTAAAATGAGTTTATATACTTTAGGCATTTATGCATGCGATATATGCAAATTTATTTAAAGTTGTGCAGGATTCATTGTCACTAGGTAATTTACTTTAAATTATATATACATTTTAGGTGATACTTTATCAACCACTGTGGAGAAATGCAGCTGCTGAAAATCTGCATTCCAAAAACGTAGGAAGAAACTCTTGGCTTCGAGCCTAGTTTGAGTTTTGTTATGAAACTCCAACAAGCGGGCCAAGCTCCTAAACATTTAACAACTTAAAATAATCGAATGTTCTTGGTTTAAGAAATTGTGTTGGACAGCACCCTAGATGAAAAAGTTAATGAAATTATATTTCGGTTGCAAAAGTCAAAGTTAAATCGATGTGTGTATTTTACATCCTTCGTAATCACTTATAGCAAATATAGGATAACATAACATTTTTGGGGGTTTTGCTTCACATTAAAAGTAAAGATATATTTTGTTAGTTATTGGGACATGTTGTGACACTGAAGTATGAAACAAATGAAATCGATGCGCAAAAACAAGATATACTGTCGATTTGTACCTAATAATCTTTATAACCCCATCACCTAGCAGAGAGGAGCTTTTACCGCGTCAAATCTTTTCCTTTGTCAGTCCTCACCGACTGTTTCTTACCAGTTTTACTTCTGAACATAAAGTCTTTCATGACTTTGTCTTTGGCTGGCTGTTCCAGAAACTATCAACAGCCTGACCTCCTCTGACAGGAAGCACTCACAAGATTGTAATGACACCATCATACTCTGGCAATCGTCAAGACTGCAAGAGGGAAAGAGGGAGGTGTTCCTCATTTGTCATTAAGAGAGGGACATAGCATGGAACGGCATGTTCCTCTTTCCCGGTTCATCCTCTCAGTCATAGTGTGCTGAAAGGAACCGTCCCCAAATATAGTTATGTAACGTGGTGATGGGCTGCAAATCCCAGCAGAGGACACATGTTCCAGTCGTCAAAGGACAAATGTGTCTTAGGAGGCTCGCCAGACTGTAATTGCTTTATCTACTTGGCCTTTTAGTCATATTCTATTAGATTTTATGCTTTAAAAAAAAAAAAGCCATATCACTCTACCCCCAAATGTAAGCCCACGACTGCTTTTCAAATGCATTTTCCACACCTCATACCCTATTTTAGATTATCTAATGACAGAAGCCCTAAGATAGGCAGGAAAAGAAGTCTTACATACTTACATTTTGTAAATATTGGTCTGGCCCTCTGCGGAAATCTTAGGAATGTATTAGAACTGAAGGTTTCTGTCCCTCTTGGCAGACTTCAGATAAATCAGATCGGTTACAGTATTTTGATTCTTTGCTCACTGCAAATATGTCCCAAGTTCAATTCCCAGCAAAAGTACAAGTATTGCCAATCATTAAAACTATTTCCTTCCAAGTGCCTTTACAAGGTTCATATCCACAATGTTAACAGCATGCAAGAAGTAAACAAAAGAAATGAACTTGGTGCTTATCGGGAGGATGTATGCTGGATATTTGACACATTTTTGAATTGGGGAAACCACACACACACACACACACACATATAAAGACGTAGCCTATATATGCATTTTTTTCACTTGTGTAGTATAAGCCAAGGTATCCCATGCATGTGTGTGTTCTGCAGATTGGTTTGTTTGGATTTACTTAGGCACGTAGTCTGCAGAAAATTCTCTACTTCTCTACCTATGTACACATTTTTAACCAGGGTTATATGTAAAATTTGTGTCAGTAAAGGGAGGTTAATCCCTTCATCCCAGCTCACTTTCCTTACTTTATTTACTATAGATGTATCTTCTCGTGTGTGTGTGCGTGCATGCATGCGTGCGTGTGGTAGCAGGCAGATGGGACTCGGCCTCAGGTGTGAGCTTGCTGAAGTAAAATGATACCACGGTAGCACAGAGGGGCAAAGGGGACACTTTGCAAGTTGATCGCTTGACTCAGGATGATGAATTGGAGTTGGGAGTCGATGGTGTGTGTGTGTGTGTGTTTTTGTGTGTGTGGTGTGTGTCTGTGGAGGACAAAGAATGTGATGGATGATTCCAGTGGGCCATTTGTGATGACGGCCAAGATTAGTCAGCCCTGGACACACACACACACACGCGCACACTCTCACCAACAGGCTTTGCAGATGGCCAGAAGTACTGTGGTGGCTGTTTGGGATTCTTATGAGATGTGTTCGTCCTTGTGGGTTCATAGTCTGCTGCATGCATGTGCTTGGAATACCAAGGTGGCCTTTTGCTATAGCACATGGTTGGTTAACTGACAGATTACTATCATGAGACTCTTTAATATTCCCGCCTGTTGTCACCTGCACACACACACACACACACACACACACACACACACACACACACACACACATTCTCCTGTGACACGATGCAAGTAGTGTAGAGCACACACAGGTACGGCTGACAGTGGTGCAGTGGGTATTTTTCTGCTTTCCATTTAGTACTTGGAAGTATTGGTTGGTTAACATTATCGAGCTGCAGTCATCACCAACTGAACTTCACTCACATTGTCGGAGAAAACTTCGGCTGGGGATTATGTGCCTCAAAGCCATGCTGAACATTGCTTCTGAGTGGGGTGGGCATGACTGATTTTCGCTAATAATTCCCATTAATAATGCCCTTCTTCCATCCTCACCCATAAAATCCAGTAAGCCTGAAGCAACTGGATTTGCTGTGTAGTAGAAATTGAATTTCTCCTTTCATCTGTCAGGCTTAATCATACTTTTTTTCCCATTATAACTAATGAGTGGCAATATATTTCATGATCTAGATGACAAAGACCCTTTCTAGGCCCAAACCGTTATAGGATGACCAAAATAAACTTTTTCTTTAAATCTGAAAATAACAGCTTTTCAAATTGATTTCTGGCACGTTGCTTTGTCATTGTTGGCATCCATCAGAGTAAAAAGTTTGGTGTTTCAGTGAAAAATCTTTAAAAACCCATTGTACGCTACCTGTTCAACATCAAACAGCTGACAGACGCAGTTAGCGACTAGCTGTTTCCTGATGAGCTTGCTATATCAAGTTAAAAGATGATGTAATGCTACTGTTGTTAACACCTGGTTTCTGCTGCCGATAGAGGGAAAATCAGCTATTGCAGAGATAATTGTTATTTTCAACCAGAACAAGTGTGACCCAACAGCCCTCTCAACATGTCCTAATAGCAGAGCAAAAGTATAGTAATCTGTGTTTAACCCGACTCCACTGTACAGATGAGATGGCATGTGGGAACACTATTGTGACTGTTGGTATGGATTTCATGCACAGTACGAGGATTTTCTTGGAACGACAGTATGTGAACTGTGTCTCTAATGGATCTCTGTCGGATTTTTTGTCTCATACTTTTCACTGCATAAACTAAAGCTGTTGTGTTTTGTCTGGTCAAGAAGAGAAGAAGATTACATAGTTACAGCAACTGCAGATCTTGGGTCAGTGTTCTGTGTGTTTTCTTGATGCTTGTTGTAAACTTTGAGAAGTTTGCTCTGTAATCATAATGCCGGGTTAAATGTATCTTTGAGAACCTATAGGATCATTTTTAACTCCCTGATAGAACCTATCTCCCTGAATGTCGAGTTACAACAAGACAAGTTACTCGTCTGCCTCTATGAAGATTCAAGACTCTTTTTGCCACAGGACTAACTGGTCATACAGGAGGCTACAGTGGATTTTGTGTGCAAGAATCACAAGGTCTCGTTCTGAGCAGCACTCATGGTTCATCTTAACCCTGCCTCTTCTGAAAAAGATGTTCATAGAAGTCGATAGGTTCCCAAACACTCCCGGCACAACTGCGCGTCTGCGCTGTTACTTGCCTCTTCGTGCTCATGCTCGCTCGTGTGCGCCTCCATCCCTGTTGAATTCAGCTGGGGCTTGTTTAGACACATTCACATCTGCCCCACTGTACCCATTCCACACGCCTCAGTGAACAGAGCAGAGTTCAAAGTAACTTACATGCAACTGCCCGAGGGAGATTCTGGCATCCAATCTGATCACCTTCAATAGCAACCATAAATAGCGATATGTAAGCACTAATGAAATAATGTTCATGTCAATTCACCCAATACCACCTTATGTAAGAATAATTATTCTGCTTACAAGCGTAACAAAAACACATGTTTCATCTGATTACATGAGGAGATGCATGAGTTACTTTAGAATTGTTCAGTAAGGGGGTGGATATTATTTTTCGGCAGAGTTGTATAATGCCTTCTCTCTGACATTAGGACACCGAGGATCAACTAGCAGAGGAGGCCTGGAGTGATGGAACATGTGGATGTCCTGAAGGGAAGAGAGGAAAAAGACCAGATGGGGCCAAATGGCCGGGCAGATATAATCAGGACATGGTCGACAGACGTGTGGTCTTCAGAGGAGCAGACAGGACTAGACAAGTAGGTTTAACTGGCACCTTACAGTATGTACGTCCCACATGAGGCTGTCTACATAGGATTCACTGTAGCAGCACCAAGAGGAAAAACGCAGGCCTTTTGTCTGAAGTTGTATGATACCAAATGTCTCACTTCAACACATGAAGACCAGCTTGCAAACTATGGACTTAATGACACATTAACATTGCAGAATTTGTTCCTTTGAACAATTTTAAACATGTTATAAAGTTATCAGACCAAGAAAGTTGGTGAGTTAAGATGCATACCATTTACCAGTAATGGTTGTATTGATATACAACATATGACTCTGTTCTGATTTCCCTTAAACAAAAAGTCCATCTCTATTCTTTGTGAAATCATCCTGAGATGAATGTAACAGCTGTGCATCTTTGGAGAAAGTTTCCCTGCAAATATCAATGCAGGGAGATCCTGTGCTTCGGTCAAACTGACGTTTTTGCAATCGTTTAAGTGGAGGAACTGGATGTTTTGTGCTGCATTTTTATTCTGGGTCAGCATGTAGCAAAGAGAGACACCATAAAAATACTGATTCATACACAACACAATTGCTTGCTCAACGGTTGCTCTGATAGACGACGCTTAAAACACAGCATTACACTCATAAACTTGGTTTGATGCCTGGAATATTTAAGTTACTTTAATGAAGGATGAAACCTAAATAAATAAGAAAGATATCATAGTTCATGATTCTGTTCAGCACAGCTCAGCTACCACACTGCCACCCACCAATTCAATTGGAACTTTTATCTCCAGTTTCAGCAGCTGCAGCATATTCCTTAGCAGTGTCGGTGCATGTGAACGATAAATGTGGCTGCAATATCGTTTGCGCAGACAGCTACACACAATCACAGGAGACGCGTCTCCTCGCCCAGGTGTGCAGGTGAAAATGTGTAGTATACGTTCACTATCTGAGAAATACCTGTATGCCACCAGAATGAATGGGCTGTCACCACACCAGGTTGGATACTGTCAGCTAAGCAGCGTTATGTGCAAGGCTGAGAAATGCAGGAGCTCGGCAAATCGATCCATATTTTTGTGTCGGTCCCACCGTATTTTTGCCCACGTGCAACACATTCAAAACCTACACATGTACACGGTAATAGGAAAACGTTGCTGAAAAAGCAGCCATCTGGTTGTTACAGAAGGTAAGAACGAACTATGAGAACTACAAAGATAGATTTAAACATCCAAGCAAAAGCAAGGCACACTTTATGCTGACGTCAAGAAACGTATGCGACAGCTTTCATGGAACTTATAAGAGAGTGAAATCTCCAACAGATAGCAGTGCGGTTTATCTCCAAAGGCAGCCGTGGTCCACGCCCGGAGGCTCTGGGGGAAATCAGTCACTAGTGTGTGTGTGTGTATGTGTGTGTGTCACAAAGTCCTTGTCAGAAGTCTTTTCTTTTATCTCTCCCACTCGTGCTCTTCCTTTCTGCCTCTCTCTTGCTTCAATCAGACTAATCATTCTCCTTGTTAATTGCTTCTTTGCCCCGCGGAGCTGTCACGTCTCAGACAGACAGACAGACTCTGAGGAGAATTGTGAGTTTTAAGATCTGATGTGTTCTGTGCTACACCTGCTCCAACACACCAATGTGTATCCTGATGTATTGTTCACATTTAACATTAACAATCTAGAACAGAGGCTCATATTTTGGCGGGGTCCTTGACATGCAAAAGTATGTTCTAAATTTAGGTTTATAATATAGCACATATAAGAACATATTGTGTCACCGGCATAGTAATCAATGTAAATCCTTTTGTTATGCAACCATCTCACTTCTGTGTGTATAGTCCAAGTGCAGTCACCCTGGATAGATAATGTGGTATCAGTGACACATTGACAACTTCCATGTCATCACTGACTTATGTAAGAGAATGGGGCCAGCCATAGTCTGTGATATTTGTTAAATCCTGCTACACATGATATGTTAATGAGTTTGCATGTGCATCTCCATATCCTGATTATACACATGTGACCTATATATCGCCCGAGCAAGAGACTGCCTATTATCTAGCATGCAATAAATAATCAGAAGGATGTCTAATGCAGTGCAGTGCAACTGCAGGCGGCTCACCAGCCAACAGTGAAACAATGTTTCCTTCAAATAGTTCAGATGATGCATCGTTCTCTGTGTCGGTGGCTGTTTTGCACCGGTATTATCTCTTTCCATCTCCAGACAGAAATCCCTTTAAACTGCTTTTCAAAAGAGGTTTTTTGATAAAACAGAAATCCATAGAAGCACATTAGCTTAAGCTGGGATAGCGAGAACCAAATGTGGATTATAACGACTCTGCCAAACGTATCACTGCCAAAATAGCTCACTGCTAAAATCTAGAGACGACAGCATTGCAGAGGCCAACATTTAAGCTCTGGCTGTGTGTGTTTTAGACATTCCTTCTTTTCACAGCCAGTATCTATCACTACCTATTCAGACAAATACTGGAACTATAAAAATACGATTAACGTAGACGTTGACAGTTCTGAAATTCTTAGCCCAAAAAAGAGGTGTTGCATTTGTCAAATCAAGAAACTTTTGAATTTCACATTTTATATTTGTATCCTTGTAGCCGACACTGTTAGTTCAGGCTGGGGAGCAGGTGACAGATCAGTGTATTGCCCAAGGACCCTGTCATTTCACATTGGCTGATGTCAAGTTAAAGCCTGACACCTCTCAGTCGCAGCTCTCACACCAAAGCAGTATCAGCACTTGCTTTTCCTGCAGCAGGATCAGGAGACGTTCACACATCTGCATAAGCACTGCCTTGACACCGGGTAAGGTGCAAAGACACATTGTAAAAATCTATAATGTGAACCTCTGCCCTGCAGCCAAACAAGACATCACTGCCATATCTCACCCACTTTATCTATCACCCCTCTCTTGCCTCTGTTCACATGCCCGAAGTACTTCCCAGGTCCGCTGTCAGGCCTTGCTTTGTTGTCTACGCCCTTCCTCAAAGATCTGTGGTGTGCAGAATCAATTTAGTACAAGAGTTCTGGCTGATGGGCATAGAAAAGATGGTCAGAAAAGCATAGTTCAGAGCTGACAAGACTGCGTCTGGATAAACATTAAAGCTTATTCAGTGCTTTCTACGTCACCTTGCCTTAGGACAGAGAGAGAGGGAGGGAGAGAGAGCTATTCATGACTGGGTGAGCATCAGGGAGAAATGGAGCAGGAATTAGAAATGGGTAATAGCAGCACATTGCCTCCACACTCCTGTAAGACGTATCGTTTTTATCTTTGACTAATAAGCATTAATGTAATTCCGTTACGCTTACATGCCTTCGCGAAACCATATCAGCTTTGATCAGCTACTATACATGTCCTTTTGGCAGTTATATGTGGTCAAAACAACAACAATCATATTTTCATTGTAAGCACTGCAAGACAGAACCGTAACATTTGTGCTTCAGTACTTAGACAACAACTGAACACAGTTAATTCAAAGAAGCACATTGAATCCACTCCTCTCTGATGACTTTGGATGGTACAACACAGCTTAATATGAATGCTTCCTCTACTTAGGGCTCTTTGGTTCTCTCCTTTTCTTAAAAGTCAGCACTGTCAAGATGGGTTCAAATTGGTCAACGGTGTAAATTTGTGTGTCAAATGTCACCAAAGTTTAACTATATGCAAAATTACTGTGCAGATGTGCTCGCCTCAGCATTCAAATCCGTTGTAATGTAATAATTTCAGACCGAAATTGACTTTTGACTCTGCATCTGAGGAAGTCCATTTAAGATTTTCTTTTTAGAATACAAACGTTAAAGGAATCGGACTGCTTCATTTAAGTGTCTTTGAGTGCCTTTTAAAGCGCTATAAATAAAATAAATGTATTATTATTGTGCTTAACACTGTGCATTAATAGAAATTATTGACATTTATAATAATGAACTAAAAATGCTGGATAGATACTTTATTATTACTATCGGTACCGCTCTAAATGTTCATGAAGTGTGAGTTGACAGCAGTTAAATAACAAAATATCTTATCTGTGTGCCCAAATATGAGTTCAGCAAAAAGGACAACAATAAGCCCAGGTCGGTTGCAGCATTACCAGCTCTCTAGAAGGAGAGAAAACTCCTGATATTACAGATTACACACTCAAAAGCAGATGCATTATGCTACTAGATAGAGAAATGATGTACCCATGTTGTTGGCAAGTGAGTCTATATTTCCATAAGTGCACCACTAGGTGTATTGCGGATGCACGTGCTTAACGACTTGGTCACCTTGTGTTTGGAGGAAGGGACAGTTGTGCCTGTCTGACATGTTGTTTTGGCTCAGGTCTAAATTGGCACACTTCCTGGTGACTATGACAGCTGCCAACACTGCTATAGGGGCATGTGATATGCGATGTGGGCTTCAACAAAGCCCAAGGCCACATATTAATCATTTTACATTGTACTAAAGTCCCAAAGCATGTCTCCCCTACGGGCCACTATTGTTTGGCATATATCAGCTGGAATTATAGAGGACCGGCTGTGCTAATTCGCTGGCAGTTAGGGAATGAATGAAATAGATATAAGGCAACAGGTCGATTGACTGACTGATAGATTTTCATGTCAGCTGTTATGTTTAGTAAATGTTTAGACTTAACTGACATTTATGAGCCTTGAAATTAATTGGTGACCTATATTTATTAGACATTCAGTGAATGCTGGAATAGGCCCTGTGATCATGATTAGGTATAGAACATTGATGGATGTTTAGACTATGGAATATAAAATATAAGATCAAGAGTGTGTGATGAAGACAGGAGTGCACTCGCCAACCAGAGTGATATAGCTGTTGTATCTACAGTATATATATAATTGCAATTTCTTCTATCAATCTGCTAACTGCGTCATATCTGTAAGATAATGAACTACTCGTGCGTCTATTTAATGCTTCACCACATTCTGTAGAAAGATGGGGGAAACAACTGAACAACTGTTTCCCAGGAAAAGCGTCACCGGAGCCTGCAGTCTATCCTTGAATGCATTGGGCAGAAAGGCAGGAAACATTCGTCATAGGTCGGAGCAAACACAGAAACACGACTTATCGTAAATTCACACTATGATTAATTTCAGGTTCACAATATAAAGCAAGGCAACTGTGAAAATGTGGCAAAGTTTTTTGGCAAAACAATCCAGCCATCTAATCTCGTAAATATGGAAATATTTACGAGATTATATTTTATTTAGTGTCTCCAGCTGGCAGGGTCAAGTTCAGCATGACAACGATCACAAATGTACAAAGCTTCCTATTTTTCTCAACCTTTACATCAAAGAATACATAAATTAGCATCTCAGCATCGGTGTTTGGAGAATGGTTGTATCCATTATATCAATGCGCTTGAAAGTGAATCCTGTCTCCTCTTTAATTTCAAGTAATTATGCATAATTTGTTACAATCAGGCTTTGCCTTGGGTGTTTTGTGTGTGGTTTTCTGTAGCTCCTCACTGCCTTCACCTGTCCCTAATCAGTTCATTCAGTGCATCTGCCAGTCACACTCTCCCTCATCAGCACAACTCTCCTCACCTGTTCTAGTCACTATTTAAACCCCTGTCTTTCACTCACTCACTGCCAGATCATTGTTTTTGTTTCCTACCTACCCGGCCGTTTTGCGCTTCCTGTTCCCGGTTTCCCAGTCTGTCTGCCCTGTTTTTGCCCTGCCTTGTCCTGCCGGATTCCCCCCCCCCCCCCCTGTCTCGTCCTTGGATTACCTTTTTTTGTTTCGTGAGTTATTAAAACCTTTTGTTCACTACCCTGACTGTCTGCGTTTGAGTCCTCATCATGCCCCGTGACAGAATGATCTGGCCAAAGATGGACTCAGCAGACCACGGTATGGAGTGTCGTCTCCCCGACTGGTATGAACAGTTCATGGGAACCCGTCTGGCCTTTGGAGAACCTCGACGTGTCCAGAAGGCAGACCGTGACCTAATGGACATCCCGGTCAAACCTCGAAGGAGACAGAGGCAGAGGAAGGGCCAGACTCCCTCTCCTGCTGGGCCGCAGTTATCCCCCGCTCCCGCTGGGCCTCAGCCGACTCCAGCTCCCCGTGTCAGGTCGGCGGTTCGACCGACTCCAGCTCCCTGTGTCCGGTCGGCGATCCAGCCGACTCCAGCTGTCGCCTCAGAGCAGCAGCTATCCCCGGACCCGGCCGCCGCCGTCTCCGAACAGCAACGACCTCCGGCCGCTGCCGTCTCCGCGCTGCAATGACCTCCGGCCACCGCCGTCTCCGAACAGCAGCGATCTCCAGCCCCTGGAGACCTGTTCCCCGTCTGATCTCCAGCCCCTGGAGACCTGTTCCCCGTCTGATCTCCAGCCCCTGGAGACCTGTTCCCCGTCTGATCTCCAGCCCCTGGAGACCTGTTCCCCGTCTGATCTCCAGCCCCTGGAGACCTGTTCCCCGTCTGATCTCCAGCCCCTGGAGACCTGTTCCTGTTCCCCTCCTGGTCCCCAGTCTCTAGAGTGCAGTTCCGTCCTCCTGACCCCCAGCCTCTAGATTTCCGTCCCCCGGACCCCCAGCCTCTAGAGTTCCGTCCCCCGGACCCTCAGCCTCCAGAGCTCCGTCCTCCGGACCATCAGTCTCCCCAGTCTGCCAGGCCGGCCGTCCCTCCTCCGGACCCCCTCCACCCACCCGGTGGTGGACTCTGACTCTCGGCCTCGGAGGAGCTATACTTTGTATCCACATTGTATGAAACATTTATGTCACACAAGTTGAAACCTTTCACAGTTTGTCAGACTGCACTGAGCCAACCAAATCAGTCTCACAACATAACTTAATACAAAGTTTGAATCAAACCTCAGTCCTTCTTGCTGAGAGTCAGCTGTGTTTACCAAACGGTGCTGCCTTGGGAAGTTATCATGGCTGACGTGTAGAACCATGACATCTAATTCATGCATGTGATGTAACTAGGAAAGCAAATTAGAATTCTACTTGGTGAAGCAGTTCCATTTTTTTGACATGAAGAATTATCCAAAAGTTCATTAAGAGGCAACTTCTTACATTAACGCGTCACTAAATTTGTAGCCACAAATGGAATTTAGGTCGCTCCATCTCCATGATGAATAATTTCAACCTTATAAATATTCCTTCTTCAATGTATTTTGGTGAAGAAACAACACTCTGTCTCACCATCTCTGTTTTACACATTGTGTGGAGACGAGTAGGGAGTTCAGACAGAACAGAGGCAGCAGTTCAGCTGTCGTCCCCGTGAAGTCACATGTGGGCCAAAGAGTGGAAATGTCACATCTACTGGGCCTCTCAACTCGCATCTTCACTATTACTGTTGAAAAAAGTTTTCTTTTAAAAAACGTGAGTTGAGTAGATGCACCTGCCCCACATTTCCCAGAATGAACATCAAACCGCAAGTCCTTTCCGACAGATAGAGACGACACTTCACTTTGGATCTGAGTTCACTGAGTCAGGAGGATATTTCAAGTATTAGTATATATTTCACATGTACTGTAGGTTTCACCCATTTGTCAGAGGCGGAGAGAGTGCTTTATTTAGCCTGTTTGGCTGTTTGCTCATTGGAGCAATCCATGTTACATGTCTTATTCATGACTGAACCAACATGCTAGTGGTAAATGTTTAATTCTACAAATGAGGACTTCAGAATGAACTCTATTTGTAGCCATGATGAAACAGTTAAACAGAGGAAAGACTGTTCTTCAAAATCAGCTCATGCATACATGCATTTGATGTGAGAAGAGTCATTGTGTGGATTTAAAACATTGCCACACTTTAACCCTTTAAATGTTTTTAAACATTTCAGAATTCAGATTAAAAAGTATCAGAGTAGTGCTCTGGGAAAGTGGTTTCAGAAATCTGATTTATTTGGGCTAAGGCACTGCACCCATCATCCTATCACTACGGACTTCTGTCAGCTGTTGACTAACCGTGATCGATCCTTTCAGATGCTTGGTTATTCAGATTAATCGAGCTGTGTAAAGTAGAGAGAAGAGCTGAGCTCATGGTGTGAGTGAAGAGAACAGTTGAAGCTATTCGGCCCTCATCAGGGATTCTGAGCGAAGACCTGATTCTCTCGTATTTGCAGGTGGCTCCTCAGCCTGCAGACCAGGCCGACTGTAAACGGTATTTAAAGGTGTTGACTGGTTGAGCCTGTTGGATGGTTCACTGCCAAAGTGCTGTATGAAATACTTTGTTCAGGGCAACAGCATCTCTGAAGCTCTGCACGTATCGAGGGGGAGGGGCAATAAGTGGGCATGTTTCTTTAAAATGTGGCCTATAGAGAGTGAAAGAGTCACCCTCTGCTGGTGCAGTTGTTACCTCAGAGAGAAATACCAAAATCCATGAGGAAATGTGTAGAATGTATTTATCCTTCCTCATTAAACATGAAACACTTGTTTTCATGCATGTTTACTTGCTAGCAGTCTTTACTGGAGCATTGCTGCGCTCCTTGGTGCTTCACCACCATGTGTAGATCAGTGGAATAGTGTTAGACCATCGGCTGGACGCTGTATCTGTGTGTTAAAATTGGTAACACACTCATAATAACATAGCAACAGTGGTTATCATAAACTCAATCAGTTTTGTGCACTTAAAGATAAAACTTAACAAACTTATTATTTAATTTGTTTGTACTTTGTAGTTCATTTTTATCCCTGTGATCCCTATGAGCCTGTGATTTAGTAACTGATGGTATGCATTTTTTTTAAATGTGATACAAGATATAAGGACTCCTGTCTGGGAGCCAATACATCACTACAGGATTAAGGGCAACACAGCAAGCTACAGGACCTGCTGCCTCTACATGTCCTGCACTTTCTTCTGTCTTTAGATTCAGTTGTTTGTTCCTCTTTTTAATAGCTCACTATAGATTCGGGAGTTTTGGCATCCTGTGTTTCCTTCTTTATTTTGCTTTATATTTGGATTGTGCCTTAAAGATAAACTGTATATTTGTATCTAAATTGTTGCCAAATGCATAAAAGACACAAACAGCTTATTATCTGCATGTTTTAGTGTCACCACTTCTACAACTGTAGATAGGATTTATAAGAGATAAAGTATTCCTTAGTAGAAAGAGAAACACTCAGGGTTTCAACCAAATCCTTTGCTGCTTAAAGCTGACACTGATAAAACCACCGCCTACTACAAAAGCAAACCACTAGATGGAGACATTGATCTATTTACAGCCAGGAAACCAACATCTCTTTTGTCAGCTTTACTCTGAGTTCAAATTAAATCAAATTTAAGAGATAGTTCATAGAGAGCTTGTCACAAATGATCACATGTGCTGTCTGGTTTTATTTTCCCTATGAGCAGTTAAAAAGGGAAATGCATGTAATTGATGTAATAAAATGTAAAATGTCTGTCTTTCTAAATTCAGTGCAAATTCAGACAGAGAAATCTAGGCAGACTAGTATTGACTTTAAGATTTGGTTTAATAAAGATAAGGAAACTAATCGCTTAATGAAGAACATGAGCGCGAACAGGAATCAAGCTTGACATGAAAGGTTACTAGACCGGAATATGAGGATATGATCGCCTTCCTATCTCTGTATCCAATCGGGATCTTGCATTCGGCCAATTAATATGTCAACATTGGAATATACAATATCTTTTCGGAGTGATGTCTGAATTAGGGATTAATTAACTCTCTTTCACTGCAGGAGATTTGTGAGTATAATTTGTATAATTTAAGGGAGCATGTAAAAAAAACAATTAAATAATATCAGATAAAAAACTTTGCACCCAGATTTTGAGGTATCGCCATAACTATGTATTTCCACCCTTCCTCATCTCTACATCACAGATGTGTGGTTATGTGTATCCTCAAACTCCCTCTTCCTTTTATCTTCCCCTCTTGGAATAGACATGCTGGGCTTTTGATTCCGGCGGTGGCGGGGCAGTCTCCGTGGAGTAAACTGTGACAGATCCTCTCTGGCTGGAGAAAAGATGGAGTCTGCTCACACAGAAAGCCCGAGGGACAATTTCTTTCCACTAACTCCCCCTTTTTTTTTCTCCTGCTTTCTTTTTTGCCTCGTCATATTCCTCACGCACTCAGCTGGAGTCTGCTGAATAGCAATGTTCTCTCCTCTCATAGAGAGAATGCACAGATGTGTGTGTGTGTGTGTGTGTGTGTGTGTGTGTGTGTGTGTGTGTGTGTGTGTGTGTGTGTGTGTGTGTGTGTGTGTGTGTGTGTGTGTGTGTGTGTGTGTGTGTGTGTGTGTGTGTGTGTGTGTGTGTGTGTGTGTGTGTGTGTACGCTGACTTTATCCCATCTGACTGAGTTGATCTTCCCACAGTCTAGGGAAAGAGTTGACTTCCCTATGAGCTTTCTGCAGCAGTAGGAGGAGAGATTGGGGAATATGCTGCCTGTGGGTGAAATGCTTCAATAATCCAAAGACATGAATCTCCGAATCTGATTCTATTCCTCTTACATCCTGCTTTGTCCCCATTTCCCTGCTCCCTTTTTCTGCTTGCTTGCGTTTTGACTTTGCTTACTGTGTTCATACATTCATCCAAGAGGAAGTGTGTCTCATTCATGTTGTATTAACATGTATGATATTTTCCTAAGCGTCCACAGTGAGCTTTAACCCGCCGATCTTTGAATTTACTCCAGTAGTTTTCAGGCTAATGCAAACCTGTCTTAACTACAACTCTCCAGTATGTCTCAAATGGCTAACATTCAGACTAAAGATGTCACAGATATGTCAGGAAAGACATAAATATAAATGAAACTTAATTATATGTCATCAGCAGACGGGAATCAAACTCTAGAAGATCAAACTGGATCGACTATCAGAGCATCCACTGCAACTGTCATTGCGCGTGATGCAGGCACGTATCTTCTTGATGTGTGCAATGCGTCTATAGCAACATGTGATTGACATCAGATCTGATTAAGCACGTACATACACAATGGGATACATCGTGGTTCCAGTTCAGGTTACACCTGCGTACTGTACATCAGCAGGCCACCCTACACTGTGTCCATGCTGCCTGAATCTGACACTGTCCACAGCACTGAATACATGAGGCACTGGTGTCCACACGAGACCATTCTGCTGAAATTAGATCACACAGTGCCTAACAATGACAATTTAATCTGAATATGTATCAAAAGATAAATGCTCCAGTTTAAATGAACCTGTATTTCAGATAAAAGTAAAGTTACATAATAAAACACAAAATGCCTGCCATTATGAATCCAGATGTAATGTATTCAGGGTCATATTTCCTCACCACACACTTTGCAGCTTTTACATAACTGGTCATTGACATTACACTTGGTTTGAATAACTATGTTTTTATTATGGGAACTCTTGAGCAGATTTAGAAATCCAAATGACTACCTTTATAAATGACCAAAACACTTTTTGTTTTTTGTTTAATTTGATCATTTAGCTGTTCCTCCTCTGCCCATTAGATGACGTTCTGAGGCCCACTAGTGGGCCCATGCCAAATGTTTGAGAATATCTGATCTAATCCTCTTTCTGATTGAGCTACTGGCAACTTTTCCTTGAACGACAATGCTGCATTTCAAGACAACAGCAGGAAAGGCCAATCATTTGCTCTGTTTTGTATTCGTGCCACATCTTCCCACAATTCTCTCTTGCTGTCGACATCTTCTGTCAGTCGATGTTCTGTTCACATCACAGTCTTACTTAACAACAATTTCAAGGTAGATTGTTAATATGTTTGTATTCATTTTAGTCTGTTTTGGTACTATTGAGCTTGTGGAGAATTTTAATTTTTTTATTTGAAAACGGTTTTGTCCAGTTTATTATTATGTCAATCAATGAGACATTTCCTCTTATTGATATAAATTATTCTTGCATGAAATACTACATTTTTTGATTTCCAAATTTTTTTTTCAGATAATATATTTGAATATACTATAAATATTATAGCATATAGGATATAATACGATACAGACAAGTTGCACCCTACCTTTCATTAAGGTTGAAGTATTGTGTTGTGCTTACACTAGATGGGGCTGTCTTATGACAAAAGGTGGCAGAGGATACAGGCAACATGCAGGTTTTTGTCACTACTTTTTAAACCGCTTCGCCCATAAAGTTTTGCATTATTATCAAATGTAAATGTGTGCGTACTTCACATAACTTTTACAAAGTATACCAGATGAATTGTTTGATTTACTGGTCATGCAGCTTAGACTTTCGATTAATTTCATTATGGTTTTATAATCAGCTCGCATGAACTTGACATGTGCTTCATTTTTTAATCATTTATTTTGATCAAAGTTGACTTATTGTTGTGGTCATGCAGCTAGAATTGATGCCTGATTTGAATACCGTGCAGTGCATCACTAATGATGACGTAACCTGTGACAATATTCAAAGTGGACATGATGGTCACTGTGATGGATTATCTGTTTTAGGCAAGTCTCTTCATGTTTACTTTCACACCAGGCTGTTCTGCACTGTGTGTGATATGTTGTCTGAGATGACCTCACAGTGTTGTCGGTTCAAAGAAAACACCTGCTCCAATCCTTGTTCATATCTCTGTTGCCATCAACTTCCCAGCATGCAACTTTCCCATTTTACTTTAAGTACATGCACGCACGCACGCGTTATCAGGTTTTGTGCAGGACCAGCGTGATATTACCTGATAGAAAAAGCAAAATACAGCACCTTTGCCTGCCAATTCAGTGCCATTAATTCAGGGCTTTCTTTTCAAGTCATCCAGTTCTGGATGACATAACTTCTAATTAAACATGTTAAGTGTCTGTGCAAGTCAGCAAAACAATATATTAAAAGGGGGAGAAGGAGAGAGCCAAGGACAGAGGGAGCAAACCAGTTTACTTATCAGACGTGTGCTGGAGGTCAGAGTACTGTTTGGGTTGCATCACAGAAGCATCAGTTAGAACAAGTGGAGTAATTAAGTGAGATGATCCTTACAATTGTGTTTTCAGTGCAAACCTGGACATTTGCAGTAGACCTCAAGGGCTCATTTTCGCACAGCGCAGTGAGCTGTGCGATGAGAGTAATTACCTAATCCCCCTTTTCTCTTTTCCTTTTTTTAAGGAGACCTGTGTTAAAGTTCAACTTCTATGGTACCAAAAACATTGTTTGATGCCCTATTGATTTAATTAGCCTCTTCAGGTGTAATCAGCAGTCAGGACAAAGAATGAAATGCAGCTCATGCATTTTACATAAGCTGTTTTTTCACATTTCATAGAGTCACATTTTTCACTACTTTCTGTATATCCTTGAAATGCATTCAGGGGGAACTAAACATGGTGTTAGATCCCTTTCAGACGAGGCACTGGGCTCAATTGCAGCCCTGTGTTGAAAGTCACCTTTCTGAGCTGAGCTAACAGGACAATTTTGTCAGTGATATGATCAATTGTTGGTCCCTGTTGACCATGTTCGGAAGGATAAAAAAGAATACGTGTTTTTATTTGTAATGTCACACCGCCGTTGTATACCTTCAGGGTCATCCAAGCCTTTCCATGATAGCTGAGCTGGTTCCACCCTGATTTTATCAAATTTGTACATTGTATGTGGTGGCAGCACTATGTCAACTAACATTATGCCCACCAAAATAGAAGAGTCTAGTTTACTAGGGGAGGAGCCATTAACCGAGGCAGCTCCTAGGCCTCTCTTTAAAGGGAGGGGGAGGAAAATCATGTCAGTTCTAAAAGGCTAGCTTTTTATGGTCTAATGTAGTCTATCAAAAAGGCTCCCTGTGGCCCGAAATGGGGAGAATTCAAAGTGATAAAAAGGATAGTGGCACAGGTCAGTCATTGCCTGTAGCAGTTGAGGAGGGTAGCAGAACGGAGAGATGGGAGGTGTACTCTAAAAACATGAGAGGAAGAACTTGGATGCGTAGGACTGAGTTAAGGATGTGGTTTTGCAGGGACACGGCAGCAGGCCTGTGTAGGGAGGTGTTGAGTGGGAGCAACAAGACACTTGCACATATCGTGTTCACAGGTCAACATAATTCTACATTTCTTCTGCAATTATGTAATCTCCCCATGATCCCCCAAACTCCATAACCATTATGTGCATGTCAAGTTTTTACCATAGCTTCTTTTCCAGACATACAATGCTAGTGTAATTGAATGAGCTCAAATCCATCAATCAATATTTCAGGCAGCCAGTATTGCTTAAACTAAAGGCCAAGACAAATACCTTTTCATTGTCATTATGTTGCTAGGTCCAAGTTTGCCTCCTGTCAGCTACTGCATTAACAAACGTTGCAAAAAGTAATGACAGAGGGGCCCGTTTAGAATGTTTATGTTGAAAAGGTCTTTATCACTCAGACGAAGGAAATGAGGAATACGCATCTCTACATCCTGAAGAGTGTCGGATAACCAAATAAGTGTTAGCCTAATCCTTTCACACATTAATGTGGATTCTCATCAGTTGACACTGTGTTGTTGCACAATGGAAATGCGTTTGAGCAAACTCTTTTATGCTAGGAGTGGGGCAAATAGTTTTTATATTCTATTCATATCCGAAAACCTGTAAAAGCCTGCACACAAGCTCTCCCGCTGTCCTCTAAGTAGCCTTTAAAACGTTGCTTCCTTGAACAGATTGTGAATAACAAACTGTCCCTTCTTCCCCATTGCCCAGTGGCTCATGTTCAATGGAAATGAGCGAAGGCTTGTGATTAACACGGGAGCCGTATTGCATCCTTAATGATTCCTGAGTTTATGTCTCCTCGAATTGGCCAAAGCAAGAACAGATGGCCCCACGGGTGGAATCCAGACACACTCACTGTGCCTGTGACAACTTTGAAAACGAAGTGTGTGTGAGTCAGTGTATGTCTGAACATTTGTATTTATGTGGATATGTGTTCACAGTGTGTGATGCGTTTCCTTTCCAACATTTACTCCAGGCTCTTGCTCTCAATAAGAACGTGGTCTTAGTCAGCCATCGTGGTTACATAAGAATAAGAAAAAACAGTGTGTTTGCATGTTTTAAGAGTCTTTTTATTTGTGTCCCTGTATTCCTTGCCACTGTTAAAACATGTCTGTTGAGTTTACCTTGAAGCCTAAGGAGGATGTGTACGCTTCCTGTCAGTAGATTTATTTTATTTTTCCCCATCTACAGGAAACGGGTACAGGGGTCTCTATCTACACCACTTCCTCTCGTTGTTTGCTCGCAGTCTGCTAGCCGACCTCCTGTGTTTGACAGAACTGTGAGTACAAGAAGAGTTACAGGTGTTGTACAATGTGTCTTTCTAGCCTCTGGATCATACAACCCACCCCCCAAGATGAGAGACTTGTTGACATGACAGATGCCAGACAGGATTACGACAGAAGCTAAAATGTTGACATCTGAAGACAGCATCTGTTGCCTTCTGCACTTCTGCACTTCTAAATCTCTGTCAAACAACACATGTCTCCGCTGGCATGTACACAGACCCATACACATTAGAATTTCTATGTAAATGTCACATATCACTCTCACTGGAATATAAAGTGGACCAAAGCCTTGAGATGTTTGTTTGAGGTAGAGACAGCTCCTGTAACTCTACAATACATAATTATGTAATAATATATTTTTAAAAAAGTCACATGCTACTCATCCAGAATTGTATGTACGTTTTTATATGTGAACTGAAGCCACAAAGACTTTGAAAATACAACAGTTTGGTAATAAATTGGATGCAAAAATGAATGACGGAGACCTTTCAGACAAGGAGAGAGGGCTTGCATAGACCACAGAGCGTTAGGATAGAATAGGATTGATTTGAACAAAGACAGTGTAACTAACTGACTCATTACCCACAAAGTCAAACTCAAGAAAGTTAATATTAGAAAAATATGACCTTGTTTCACTGTTTTTATCACGACTTTGTTCTCATGCAGTACTGTTGAAATAGAATCGTAATATTTTGTAACTCAAATGTCATCTGAATGTTAATGCGTACATTCTCACATCTTTTTTTATTTGAACACTTTTTAAAAGAGTCTTGACGTTCACTCCTTGACTTTTCCATCATTCACTCTTCTATCTCTTCTCTGATCTACTGTAGCCAGAGTCCTTGTCTTCTGTCCCTTGTTCCTGCCACCTGTCCCTGGATCCAAACCTCCTTGTCCTTTTAACCTTCCTGGCATCTCCCCTGTAAGTCCTCTGTCTTTGGATTTCACTGGCAATAGTATACTCTGGGGCTATGGGCCAGCAAAAAAACTGCTCTTATTTTGTGGTGATGTCAAAGAAAGTGTGATCCAACAGGGGAAACAATGAAAATAAAGAGAAGTGCCGGAGGTGTAGAGTTGCCTGGCAACAACTTCCCATCCTTGTGCAAGTTGGCCTTCATCAGATTGCAGGATAGACATTTAGAAACACTCCAGCATCACAGTCTGTTTGCACTCAACGGGGACAAGAGAAGAAGAGACGGAGTAGGTAAAAAGGAACTGCTGAAGAATAGTGTGTTACCATATGGGGTGACGACCTTTGTCAGTTGGGTTTGGGCAAACAGCACGAAACTGGCAATCACCTTTGTGTCTATATTTTCTTGCCAGTTTTTATTTATCTGACTGGACCTCAACCGTTTGAGGTCTGGCCATCTCTGGAGTTGGGTAATTTGAACCCATCCAGAACTCCGCTGCATGAGTTCTAACCTGGACAAAAAGATCAGACCGCATAACTCTAGTCCTCCGAAGCCATCATTGGTGACCTCTTGCTTTCAGTTAAGTGGTCTCTGTTTGCTGAACAAATGCATTTATGGTTATACATCTTAATACAGAGAGCAATACATACAATGTGTACATGGTCATTCATCTAAATGTTTAAAGCTAGTGCATATATGGGTATGGAAGATTTTTATTTTCTCCTGTAATGAAAATAAATCACTAGCTGGTACCTACACCGTCAGCCAACAAGAATTGTGTTAGTCCAACCATCCAATTTCAAGTCCCATATCCAGGTCAGGGTCATGGTGGCAACAGATCAAGCTGAGCAGCCTATGCAGTTCTCCAAAGTGATGTCCCCCAGCTCCTTCTGACATTCTGAGGGGAGCCGGGAGATGTAATCCCTCCGGCTCTGCTCAAGGGGCTCTCTTATGTAGTTTAGTCATGCTGGAAAGGAAGCACCTGGGGGGGGGGGGGGAAAACCGGGTGGTTGAATCACATCAGTTTGAAAAAGCAGTGGCTTGACACAAAAGTCCTTCCAGATTGCTTTACATCTCTCTATGGCAAAACGTGAGGACAGCTACTCTGTGGAGGATCATCTTTTTGTATCAGTGATCTAAAATAATGGCCTCTTACATTCAGTGAGCAGTGGTACTAAATCTGAAGATGGTTTGATGCTGACAGCGTCCAATGCCAACACACTGTAATAGTAACAGTGTTGTCTGGCCATCCCCATGGAGTGGAGATGCAGGTAGTGAGCTCATTAGTGGATTATACAGCTGGATCCTGAAGTCAGCTGCCATCAACATTGCAGCCAGTACCCGGTTTGTTAGTCTAGATTATGCTGCATCAAGTCATATCATTCAGATCGTAGTACAAGCAACAGGTAAAAAAAAAAACTGTTCATGTCAGAGATATCAGGAATTTCTGACAACTACAATATCTACCACTTGGTGAGAAGAACTGAAAATGTCTCAACAGACAGTTGGCGAAATAACTACAAAGCCACCATCACTGGCAGTTACGTTACAAAATATAGTCCAATATTAACACTTGATACAAATTATTTGGCTGATTTAAAATAAACTATGCACTGTATCTTGTCTTTCCTGTTAACAACCAGCTCCAGCATGTAGTCTCCACTCTCTGTCAATACTGCTCTTCTTCATATTCATACAGACACACACATTCACACTGGGTGTCCAGCATAGTTTTGTATTTCTGAAGATATTGACAGGGACAATTAAAAGTGGTTAGGTAACTTGTTTAAGCTTACCTAAGTGGTAGTGTCGTTCAAAAAAAGGTCTGGGAGAGGTTTGAGTCAGAGGACTCCTAAGTCACTAAGACCTGCTCACAACCAGTCAGTTGACACAGCTACATTTCAGTTTGCAGCGCTGATGAACATGAAATATCTCAGCTTGATGAAGGTAATCAACCAAACCAAAACTGCCTTTCAGTTTATTGGATAGTTTATTAACTTGACGGTAACGCATTCATTAAATATATATTGTGTCATGGCCATTGCTGAATTATTCTATTCATTAATCTATCATTAAGCTATTCATTTGGGCCCCCCATTCATTTGTGTTGATTTTATTTCACGTTCAACAAAACCACTTAGTTAGGTTTAGGAAACGACTGACGTGACAAAATGTCAACATTACTTTTAGTTTCATACAGGACACGAACATTAGTCTCCTGAATGAAAGTCATGTGTTTGTTCATCCACATTCCCTCCCACTGGCCCTGAACTATCGCGCACTTTCTACTACGTCAGTTGCTCAGCCTGTAATGCAACTGGAGGGTGCATCGCATACATCGCATACATCTAACATGCGCATGAGGGTCAGTGTTAGATGCCGAGGAGCACTGACCAAGCTGCTTTATTTGACGCATTGGGTATGAGAAAAGGATGCAAAAATAGGGTCAGGGCGAGCGTTTTTTCAAACAAGGGACACTCCGCTTAGCCTGTTTGCTGACTAAAGTAGCGGGTTAGGACATCTTCATTGCAAAAAACTGAAACAATCGGATGTTTGCTTCTGCGCATCGCGTTTAGTTAGGAAGAGATGTTAGACTCAAAATGGAAGTTAGTAGGGAACCAACATGTTTTATTTACTATCCCTACTTTTATTTGGAGAGGTGAATATTCTTATTTTGGAATTTCAGTTTCCTATTGAGAGGTTAGGCGAGCTACGCAGCCAAATAAGTGACATCAATAATACGGCAAAAGAGAAGAGCACTGTTCCTTTTGGACTCTTGGACAAGAGAGTTGAAAAGTTAAACGATGGCCAAGAGAATTTGGCATGTCGCCGCATAGATTACATAAAACCGGATAGCAGAATGTCTGTCAGTTTCCAAGGCAACTGTATTTTTGTGTCTTTGCTCTCATTCTTATCCGTCAATACTCTCAGTAACACTCTGCAGTTTTTTTTTGTCAATTGAGGCCTCAGTGTGTTTGTAAGCTTCAGTAATAGTTGGTTACGTGTAGAAAAATATGTTCAGCAAGGTCTGTGATTGCCCGTCCGTCATAACTGTGTCACTCTGGATTATAGAGAGTTTAAAGAAAAAAACACTATTGTTAAGCAACCTTAATGTTTACTGTGACCACTGACGACTGGCCAGTAATGGTTGCTGCTATACTTTAGCCATGGAGGTAATGAGTTAACATTCTGGTACATAAGTCACATTTGTGGTTAATGTTATTGCACTTTAAACACAATTTTAGTTTACAATGCAGCGACGGTCACTTTCTCTGAACACCCACGCGTTTTCACACCACCGAGTGTGTTGTCTAGTTGCAAACATTGAATACAGCCCCCTTCAACTTTCAGATGAAAGTGAAAAATGTGAATGGCTGAGGAATGTTTGCACCTTGCAAAGCAACTGAATCATCAGCGCAGCTGCTCTGAAATCCCGTGTCACGGGTTCTTTCCCCCAACTAGCTAGTGAGACTATTACCTAGTGAGATATCATAGAAGATGCTCCTAGATGGTACTGTGAATCTTAGACTATAGGTAAGCAAACACATAAGGGAAATTAGCTTCTCTCCCCTCAAAATTGACAGCTTTAAATGATTCCTATAATGTAAGATTCCTCTGCTGACGAGTCATTTCTTCTCTGTGATTGAAGTTCTTGCATTTAGTCACTGGTTAGGAGCGTTGGCTATCAAAGGGCTTGAATGTATGCTGCCATCTCTCGCATGCCAGTGTTTGTAAAGCATGTCTCAAGGTCAGAAGTTGCCTGCTTTGTGAGAGATATGTAAGTTCCCATGTTTCCATATATTGTGTAAATACAGTCGCATAGTGTTTTTCAAAATCTCTACAGGCTTTACCATTGTCAAGGATCAGGATATTCAGGATAGTCAGAAACTATTTTAGAATAGTAACGTTTGTTGACTCATGCTTTTCTCAACATTTCCAAGGGTTGAAGTTTCAATAAATGTATATTTTAAATGATATAATTTCTTCTTGGATGACAAGTATTGTTTGACTAGTGCAGCTATTTCTGAAATAACTACTGTTAAGTGTTATTTCTAATCATCTGTTTAAGTATTTTTCTCATGTTCTGTTCTTAATGGGAACTGAGGGCTCCAACTACCTTTTTAATAAAGTGTCCTCTTGCACTGCATGATGTCACGTTCCAAGAGTCCATCCTAAAGTCCAGCCGATGCACTTCTCCCCCCTCCCAGCTCATTCTGTGGCGCAGTTATAATCACCCATAGCTAATTAAGGAGCTTATGATATTTCCGTTGGGTTTCCTGCAGTGCGACTTGTGCAGCTGTATCCAAATGCTATTGATATTGATTGTGGCTGCTGGTGTTTGTTTCTTATTTTTCCTGCACAACGGCCCCTCAGGCATTGAGGGCTATGATGTGTCATAAAGATGAAGGCTAGGGTTTGACATTGTGTGGATTTGGTGTGTGTGTGTGTCTGTCTGTGTGTCTGTGTGTGTGTGTGCTTAAGCTTGAGGGTTTGATATCTCTTCAGAGTGACTCACTACCGTTTTTTGACTTTTAAGTCCTATGTTGTTTGATTGTAGATATGCATTATTCAGGGACTATTTGCAGTGGATTCTTCTCTACTGCGCTGCTTCTAACTTTTACAAAATTGATACATCATCAATGTGTCTTTAGTGGTTCCCTTCAATTCCACTTGACATGCATTGGAAAAGAGCGGTGCATCTCCGAGGAGGAAAGAGAGGAGAGGAGTTAGTGAAGGACATGAGAGAAGGAGACAGAGCAAGGTGAAAACTGTGATGCTCATTATGCTAATGAGGAGGATTATTATTTCCCCCCCTCAGGCAGTGGAGGCAGACAAGAGTGGGTGTGGGCGCAAGTGCGTTTCACTTTTGACCGTGTGATTTGTGTACAAGGCTGTTTGTGTGCGTGCACATGATACAAGCAGAAAAGAGAAACCTCACCTTTGAAAAATGATTCTATTTAGTTGCTGTGACATCTTTACTCTGTTTCCACTTTATTAGATGCTCATCCTTATTTATGAAAATAGCTTGCTCCTCCAGCCACTGAGTCATATCAACAAAGAAGGTGAA
Organism: Anarhichas minor; assembly: GCF_050575085.1. Taxonomy (NCBI): domain Eukaryota; kingdom Metazoa; phylum Chordata; class Actinopteri; order Perciformes; family Anarhichadidae; genus Anarhichas; species Anarhichas minor. Next base: position 12,355,404 of record NW_027466479.1, on the reverse strand, counting down.
CAAAGCATGCAGACTGGGTTAAGAGACATTAGTGTGTGTTTAAAGGTCAGGGGCAGATGTGTTCATGGGTTATAGAAACATACGCAGCTCACAAACTCCTAATCATCTGTGCTCCTTATTCCCCTTCCTCCCTAAGCACACCCCCTCTCTCCCACCCCCTCTCCTCATCCTCTCTTCTCTCCTCCGGTCCCCCTCCTCCCTCTTTTAGTAGCAGCCAGTGGTATGCTCCACTCGTCTTCTCTCTCTCTCTCTCTCTCTCTCTCTCTCTCTCTCTCTCTCTCTCTCTCTCTCTCTCTCTCTCTCTCTCCCCCCCCCCCCCCCACTGTCAGCCTCAGCAGTCTCCACACCGGAGCTAGACACTGGTGCAGCGCCGATCCATACATACATACATGCACGTGTGTGCAGGTTTCGTGGGTGCCAGGTTCTTGAGAGCGCCCGTCGTTGGAGTGTGCGAGCTGATCTGCACAGAGAATGTGCGTGTGAGCCTTTCTGGAGCATCTTTTGTATGGAGAAGCATGTGTGACGCGTGAGAGACAGCGTGAGGATGTGTGGTGGGAAGGTGTTGTTGTGATCGGTGGAGTTTTCGGTGTACTATCGTCGTGCTGTCTGCCTCCCTCTCCCTCCCATTTGGTTATCTCGTGAGGGCACAAAGCATCCTGCTGGGATGTCCACCTCGCCTGGTGCAACAGACGGGAGCCAAAGGAACTCTTGTAAGTGACTTTTTTCTTTTCTTTTGTCGTTGGGAGTGGTGATCTGCGTGTGATTCGGTGTTTGTTTGAAACCAACCTTCAAATAGAGGGTCTTTATTTTGAAAGGAAACCTGGCCAAACCAGGAGGAGGACAAGGCAATGTGACAACAAATACATTTTTTTTTATTGTTAATATGTTACAAGTGAAACAAGGACTTACACTTTATATTGGCAGGAGGAATGTGAAGTGTGTGTGACAGCAGAAACATAGCGAGTGGGAGTGAAGATGCCAAGAGTTTGATTGTGTAACACAGTATGCATAAGGGAAGATGATATCTACAGTGGTCAAAGTAAAGGAGGGATAACACATGCACGTGTGTGCATATTTGTACATGTTTACATATTGGAAACAGAGCTTGGGGTGGTGTGTAATGTGGGAGTGTGTCGGAGCATGCGTGACTGTGTTTACATATTCCCTGGAGCGCCTCCAGCTGTCTATTGGAGAGGAGCTGTGCATCGATCGAATACCAGGCCAGTTGTATTTTTTTCGCTGACGGGAGAAAAACAGATGACCTGCTGATGTTATTCACTACGTAGTGTATGGATGAGTATTTCATTGTTATTCTGGAAAGACAACACAGCCTGTGTGGTTTAGCCATAACCATAAAAACAGAGAAAATTGTATTATTATTATTGAACTATTATTGGTTAAATAATAACTGAAATACTGTACTGGCTGCCTTTTGTCAGTGTGAGCAAGTATCTACGTAATGTTTGCAGAGCCTGTGTCTATAGCAGTAACTTTGCAGGGCAGTGAAGGGATTACGGTAAAGGAGTAATGTTATAGTGTGGAGTGTATCAGTTATTCAGTAGGTGAAAGTGTGTGGGACTGTGGGACTGCTCTGCAGTTTTAATGTTTGACTTCATTCTGGCCTCGAGCAACGTGCACGCACACAAACCAAAGGATCGCTGTGCTGTAAGTGGGTGATTGATAAAATGATGTGACTCATCTGAGAGCTCAGTGGGAACGTACACACAAAAAAAATCGCACTCTCACACACATCCATATTCACACACACACACACACACACACACACACACACACACACACACACACACACACACTGCCTTGACTGAGGCACAGATCACATCTGGGAACATGGGTCTCTTTTTATTGCTTTCATTATTATTGCACCATCCCCCCTCTTCTCGCTTTCATTCCCCTTCTCCCCTCTTGTTATCTTCAGGATGTTATTTACTGCCCAACCTTGCATATAACTCACGTGGACACCTTTTGTGCGTCTGGGGTGACGAGTTAATGATCACACGCTGACTCACCCACCCACAGTAGCTACCTATTGTGATTGTGTTTATGAATGTGGGCTTTTTGAAAATAATTACATCATTGCGAGTTCAATTATTTGGCCGAATAAAACGCTAGTTTATTGTTGTACAACATGCATTTCGCTTTCACATGTTCAGCTCTAGTTCTTGGCTGCGCTTGACCAGTTCGGTACTTGTCAAGACACATCCGTCACATTACCGTCTTATAGAGCAGTGCTTTCAAACAGAAATATCAAGTGGCCGCAGGCTACGATCAAGTGTTGCATAACCACATGCAGCATCTGAGGAAAGAAGTCAATAGTCTCAGCTGAACAACAGCTTTTAGGAAAATAACTGAACAGATGAAAGGATGGATTTAATCAAACAGAAGAACATTTGTTTGTCATATTTCCATTTCACGAGTTGTGAATAGTACTTTGGTGTCGATTTCAAAGGAACATGCTCAAACAATGCCAGATCAGCAAGAATAATTTATGACATAAACTCATTAAAACATCAAATAAAAGGCTTACAGGGCTCATTTAGCTGATTACAAATTGCAACAAATAATTGTAATTATACAATTACATAATGCTACACTGATTGATACAAAAATAGAGCACAGTTACGGACTATTTAAAGCCCTTTCACTCAGTAGACAGTAATATTTTTAGATAAGACAATCAGTAGCACTTTTTAATCTCTGTTCCTGCAGCTGGACTCAGTGTGGTATTATCACAGAGTAATGCCGGGGCAGAGCTCTCTCTCGCTGTTAGTTTGTGTCCTCTGTAAAGGAGCAACAGCAGGAGTCTGCCACTGAGATGGATGTGCTGTGTCATCACTTCTGCCAAATGATGGCTTGCGTCTCCTCTCTGCTCTTCTCCTTGTCTCCTCCCCCATCCCCCTTTCTGCCCCCACCTTTTTTCTCTTTTTGTGCCTCGTTGCTGTACACAGCTGCTCTCTTCTCTGCTGGTGTCTCATCTGTTCCTTAATCTCCTCTCCTCTGTATTCTACAGCACTCCTCATCTCTCCTCCTCCTCCTCCTCTTCCTCCCCCTTGCTCTCCTCCTGTCTGGTTTATCTGGGCTCACATGAAACTTTAATTGCATGTAAATCTAAGCACTGCAGATGTGATTAGTCTTTTGTGCTGCTTTAATGAGTGGGGTCTGGACTATTGAAATATGGTTCAGTAGCTGGCTCCTAAACTGTCTCTGATGGCTTAAGCCATTTTTTTTTCTCAAAGAAGTTTTCAGGGCTAAATCAAAAAAGACATCTTGCTGAGAGGATCTTGAAAAAAACAACTGAAAATGCTTATTCATAAAGGTTCATTCATTTGCCTTGCAGTTCCACTCATGGCTTTAAAAATGTAGGAATATTCAGCTCTATTCATGAAACAATATTTAATGGGTTTTAAAAGTGTTCATTATGATATCAACATACTCTATGTAATACAGATGTATGCAGGTATGTGTATGTTTGCAGGTTAATGACAAGAGATTTGTGGCTGACATTTTAAATTGGTAACTGGCTTGCAGTCTCATTCTGATAAGAAATTGGTGATCGAGTAATGGAGCAGTTTCTGAGATGTGACATTTAGCAGGTGGCAGCACAGAGGGTGCTTAGTTCATTTTTAGGTTCACCCAAATGTTTGCTTTTGCTGAAAAGTTTACTGTAAGTGTCATAGTTGCTGCCAAGTGACAATGTTTGAATCCTGTGTTGACTTTTTATCCATTGTCTCCTGTGACTGAGAGACTTGTGTGTGTGTGTGTGTGTGCATACTCGTATGCTTTCTTCTGTGCATGCACTCATTTCTCCATGCATACATAACCAAAATGCAGTTAGCTTGCTAATTAGCCTATTCAAACATCGCTCGCACAGCATGTAAACACAGACGCTGTGTACACAGGCAGACACATCTTAATTTGTCTGTTAATTTGCACGGAGGTCACGCTTCCTTTGAAGCCACCAAAGGAGGGTTAAAAGAGTGGGATTCATGGCATTAATTGTCTTTAAAGATGGATTTTCTTCAAGAGATGAAAGCATCTGTGCTGTCAAAGGATAAAGTCAAGGACAGAGCACAGCTTGATGTTTACGAGACATAATAATTGCATTTTAACTCCACGTGTTTCATTCTTTTTGTCGCACGTGACATGAAATTGTAATTCAATCTGTGTCGATATTTCAATTCCATGTGGAAATCTTTGTATAGATGTGTGTGCAGTTACATACATGTTGAGACTTGTTTCATGCACATGGCCACAAATATTGTGAAGGGTAGTTGCAAACACAGAATACACACACGTATATACTACAACTATACTACAATACTACATTTTTTTCATGCAGTGATTGGATTAAAATATTTATTATAATAGTCCATTTATCCATCCATTTAGTTTTACCCACTTATCCTCCAGGGTTGCAGGAACACCTGCCATTAATCAGGATTTATTTAAGAAAAAAAAGTTTTTGGATGGATGACAGATTATCTCTCTTCACTTCTTCTACGATGCTTTCCAACTACCTTTCCTTTCACTCTGGGTTGCGAGCAGCGTCCACCTGGCTTAACAGGTGTTACTGGAAAAACCCCTGTATGTTGTCTCCCCTCTCAACACTCATATTGTTTACTCAACTGTACTACTGCCAGGATGTCTCAGCAGTCTCTACACTAAGATCATCCTTGCTCAGTTAGATTAGGAGGAGCAGTCTCACAGCGAAAATGCTTTTGGGATTCAACACGTTCCACAAAAGGAGAAAGAGAGTGGAGACAAAGGGAGGAAGAGGAGTGATAAAAGACTGAAAGAGGGGGAGAGACAGGGGAGGGGGGGGGGGGCGGTGAGGAGGTGGTTGGGTGGAAAAAGAAAAGAGGAGAGAGAAGTAAAGGAGGGTACAAAAATTAGGAGATGAGACGAACAATGGACAGGGAAAGAGGACGACGAGAGAGTGAAAAAAGACAGCAGAGGAAGAAGAGAGCAGTGCAGAGAAAGCGAAGATAGTAGGTGGAGGATGAAGGGGAGTGGGAGAAGAAACCGAGAATGAGAAAGAGAATATTGGTAAAGAGGAGGAATTAAAAAGACTGAGCCAAACCAAAAAGCACATTACAGATAATGAAAAATACGGAGCAGAGTAAGACGGGCCTCCACACTATCTGGGAGTTTGCTAATTGGTGGCGGTTGATACAGTTGCACAGAGTTCACACACTGCAGGACTGGAGAATCTCTAGCCTCTGCTATCCGGAGGACAGGACGTTTAATTCTTTTAAAAACAATTCCAGTTAGTAAAAACTGGAAAAACTAGGACCTTGTCACATACAATAAGTGCTGCAACATATTGTTCGGGGTTTAGACTCCATGCGTTCAGCGAGGTTTCAGTGCAGATTAACACATTTAATTTCGTGGGATTATCAGTACCACAACCTTACTAAATAACTCACTTATTATTTGAACAATATTGGTGCTATATTTCTAATCTAGTATCATGTACCAGACATGTAGACAGGGATGCAGTTGAATAGAGTCTGAAGACAGATAGGTGACCTGTACACAACAGGATGATATCATCTTAACCTATAAGAGGAGACATTACATGTATTTGAAGAGACAGTTCGCGAAACCCCTCCTCCGAACAGTTTATCACCCAATCATAGTGTAGCAACCATACAGGTTCTACAGGTCTGTGAATATATATACTGTTTGAAAAGTACGAACAGCACTGGGGAGGATGCTGATTTATTTTATCTGTTAACTTTGGCCTCACTGTTTTTGTAAGATACCATGTATGTAGCCATTAGGTAGATATTTATGGCACCTATTTCAGGGATTTTGTATTAATATGAGTCAGCAGGAAACATTAAAAAGTCAATCAGAGACGGTGTTTTCTTAGCTTAATTAGCTCACTAGCTACAGTCGATAAAACCTGCCAACACTTTCAGCAGGAAACTGATTGTTGTGGCTAATGAGAAGCCTGATTTTGTCCACCGTTGTCTGAAATTAAGCATCCATCGTTTGAAAAGTTAGAAAGAATCACGAGTGGTAAATCTGCCACCCACTGTCATTGTAAACTGCATATGTGCGAGAACAAAAAGCCTAACAGACAAAAGCAACAGTGAAGAGGGTCTTTTTCCTGATTATCCTAATCGAACCAGGGTACGCAAAACTAGGAGCACCAGGATTCCTGCTCAGTCATCATTAGAATTATTGATGCATCCGAAAACCTTAGTGAGATTTATCCCATCATCCAGCCATACATGCATCAGTTAATACCACCATAATGGTGACGAAGCAGAGTATCACAGCTACAAATAAGCTCCCACTTCTCATCATGCTGAGAAATTATGCTGCGAGCTGTGCGGCATGACAGGAGAATAATAAAAAGACAGATCCACAAGGAGCATAATGATTGTAATTAAAGGGACAATAGTGACTGGTATATAATTTCATACACAGAGTTATGGCAGTTGTTTTGTGTTCAGGGTGTGCTCCAGTTACTTCAGTGGTGAAGTAAGAGTGAGAGGGATGAATCTGAATTTAAGTCTGTCAGATGATTTCAAACCACCCCCTCAAATGTGCCTGGGGATGATGTGAAACTGGAGGACCAAGATGACAGACAGTCTTAAATTATACTGCACACAAAGACATACAATAACACACTCACAAATGCATGTACACATACAAACACACACAGTTGAACAAAGACCACCACGCATTCTATCTATCTAGCGTAAAGCATAATCTTTTTTTCAAGTTGAAGAAGACGCCGATATAATCAGTGTTTTTGTCTCAAATCCGGCTCACAGATGGTTTAGAAATTGCATTTTCCATCACTGTGTGATGTACCTCAGCAGGTGGGCTGTTGCTTCACTCTCTCCTCTCCTCCCACTCCTCTGGGAAATGGAGGAAAAAGTAACAGTGTGGTCAGAGAGAGAGTTTCTCTAATTAGGTCCATGGTTGAACAGACAGTATTTACAGACCCAGACAGTCTGTTACAGAGTGTATAACTGGCGGGTCCTGTGAGTTTAACGTTTTTTTTTGCATGCATACAGTTCTTTGCATTTGCGTTTCTGTTAGCTTCATACTCAAGCAAGTCTGTGCATGTCTGTCTGTCTGTATTTCTGCAGTATAAAGGGAGCTTTTCTTGGTTTGTCGACATGCTGAGGCCATCAGTACTTCTGCGCCTGCTGCTCGGGCTCCTATAACATTTCCAAGGCTTTCTTCAGCCTGTTCTCTCCCTCCGTCCTCCAGCCCCCCCGCCTGCAGCCTTATGTAAGGGCAAATAACTCGAGTCAACCAGAGACAGATAAACCCCTCAAGGACTACTCATTTGGACTCTCCCTCCCTATTCGTCTCTGTGACTATGTACCTTACGCTGCAGAAAAGAAGGTGTTATATCATGTGCACATCTATGTGAGCGAGTGAATATGTTTCTGCATGTCACGTATGTACATAAAGATATCAGTCGATGTACCTGGTCTTGGTTTTGTTGTATATTTACAGATTTGTAAGTGGTGTGTGAACGTGTGTGTGTGTGTGTCAGTGTGAAAAAAACCAAAGGAAAGAGCAAAACAGGTTGCTTTAGGGGAGGGAAGACGTTCCCGCTGTGTACCAGGTGACTGCGTGTGGCCCAAATAGAAGTCAGATACAACAAAAGCAACAGATGGATTTACAATACACCATCATCACCGGGCTACTAATCAAGGGTTTCATCCCAAGGTGTGAGGCTTTTTGCTAAAAAACTTACCTACTCGCCTTGAGGGAAAAAAACACATCCACTACTTCATATTGACTGTTAAATAAATATATAGAGAAATATATATTGTATAAAAAGTGTCCCTACAGTATGTGAAGGATATCTTGAATACTGCCTCCAAGGTTTTAACTGCAAAAATGCGCAGTAAAAAACAAAATGCTTGTGATTTAGTCACATGGAGCCACAAGGGCATAGGTATAAATACTGTATATATTCAGACCGGAGTACTGTACCATGTGATCGTGATGCAGTAGTTGAACTCTAATACCCCAGAACATAGAGTAATATGTATGGCCGATGGCATTAGAGAAGAAGGAATACATGGAAGATTAGATAATATGAAAGAAAGGAGTACAGTACAGAGTATGCCCAGGGGTGTTCTCTGTGTGTGTTAGCTTGTGTGTGTGTGTGTGTTAGCTTGTGTGTGTGTGTGTGTTAGCTTGTGTGTGTGTGTGTGTGTGTGTGTTAGCTTGTGTGTGTGTGTGTGTGTGTGTGTGTGTGTGTGTGTGTGCGTGTGTGTGCGTGCTCCTGTGTGATGTTTTCTCATCTCTGTGCGAATGCTCTTTGTAACATTCTCTCCCCTGGCCAAGATCAGGGCTTTTTTCACAATTCATGCTGGGGCTAACAAGAGGGCACACTTTGACTGCAGATAAATGAGGGGCAGAAAGAGAGAGAGAGAGAAAAAGCAGCGAAAGAGGGATGAGGAGAATATGTGAGAAATACGCAGTGACGGAGAAGAGTAGTGGAGCTTGGCGAAACAAAGGGATGTTGCTGATAGCTTTTGATATCTCTGTCAGGGTCTAACAAAAACTCCCTTGAAATATTCAGTGGAAGACTTCAGTGCAGATGAGAAGAACAAGCTCTCTGCCCGATAGTTCACCCACAGAGCTGGAAGTGATGAGCCTACAGAGAAAGAATCACCTTGGCATTACGACTCCTTTTTTAGTGTCACATCATTACCAAGGCACCTTCAAATCAATAACTGGAAAAGTACAGTAGAACTATTTCTAGATGACAATCCTTCAGGCTGAACTAGGAATGATTTGTGTAAGAACAGAAGCCCTTTCACTTTTTGCTTGCATGGCCTGTTTGCAGTGACCGAAATGTCATTAAAATGGAAATTGCAGTTAAGTGCACAAGAGGCACATCTTAGTGTTCTCTGCGGTGTAGACTAGAGTATAGCGCTTAACCATGACAACCTCAGGTTGGAGAGGAACAAAACCTGACTACTTGAATCCTCCACAGCATGTTATAATTTATCATGGCAACATTTGTTATTTTGCTTTTCCATCAATGTGATCAACTCACATTTCTAAACTATGTTAAATAGCGGCTTTATCAAGGTCATGAACTACAAGTTGGAGGAATAAATAGAATACGAGTTGTACCACTTTGCTGCGGCCTCACTCACACACACACACACACTGACCCATAATATCTCAGTCCCTCGCTTCCATTTACCCGTTCACCACAGGATGACAGTAGGCCGGCTCCTGCGGAAGTGAAGGATTCACATTTATAGATTCACACAATAGGTTCCATTATCCCACTCGGCTGCCTCTTAACCATTACACACACATTCCAAACACCCCCTGCAGCTGGAAGCTTCTCTATTGTTGCCGAGCCGTGCAAGTAGGAAATGAGGTTGCTAAATAAAGGCGAAGGTTCGGGGTGGCATGGTTCCAGGAAGGAGACAAAATCGGATATTTCTCCCGTGAGAGCAGAGCAGACACGAAGACGCCTCGACTCTGTGCATCACAATTCTCTACGTTTTACATTCAACTCATTGTCACGTACTTATCACTGTGTACTTCATGACCTGGTTTACTGGCCTTCATTAAGCCTGAGGAGACCGCATCATAGCTATAGTGGGTAAACTCATTTCCTATCACTCACCAACATCTGTTATGATTTTTCGCTGTGTACCTGGAGAGTGCAATTGCTACTCCTGAGGTGGACTCGTTGTCCCCTTGTCTGTTTGTAACGTACTCTATTTTTTTATTTAACCTCGTCTGTTTTGTAACATTGTAATCATGTGCTTTCTTGTCCAGGTCTCGCTTGAAAAAGAGATTTTAATCTCAAGGGGCTTCCTGGTTAAATACATAATAAATAGAGTAAAAGAGTGTAATTCCTCAACAAGATGGCGAGCCTGAGAAATATAGAAGTGATCCATAGAAATAAAAGCAACATTATAAACAATATCAGTCATTCTTAAAACAAAAAGGGAGAATGAAGGTATATAATGTAGCTTCTATTCGACAAACCGATCAGGATTTTGATAAAGAATGATTTAATTGGAATGGAGTGTGTTGAAAGTTAACTCCCAGACAAGAAATCTCTCGTTGGTTCCTTTCAAAACTTAACAAAGACACTGTCTCTTTTTGACACCTTTAAAGACTCTGCTGAGCCTTCGCTCCTTTAGGATTGTTGTAAAAATTCAAAGATGAACATGTCAAACCAAAATAAGTCTTTTAAAAATGCACTTCAGAAAATAATATCATAAGATTTTCACAGAATAACACTTCACAGAAATAGGACTCTTTGTGGGTGGTGGGCCAAAATCCCAAACAACAAACTACAAATGACTTCATAAGATACAGATGTTATATCAGCAGTAACAATGATTTAACGTACATGTAACCTCAGTTTTATGATCTTGTCTTGTCCATCCACCTGTAAAAGCCTTAAAATATGGAGGTTTATTATATAGAGAAACGTCACATATACAAACCCTAAACAAACAACAGAAAGCACCATACTGTAACTGCAGAGTGCAGCGTATATTCCCACTTGTCCTGAAAAGGCCCTTTAACTCATTCCAGGCGATTCCAGGAAAAAAAACACATTTGTTGCCAACCAAGCTACCTGATTAAATTAACTTTAAATCATAAAACAACCATGTTGCACATATGCCCGAACACCTGCTTGAGACTTTCACTTTAGCCGGACACCTTGCATGTAAACAAATCTATCATTCATCAGCTTCCCTAAATGAGAAGACCTGTGTACCGCACATACTACACTCATTCTGGCTCTCGCTCTAACATGAGTACTGATGAAAGATTGATCAAAGGGAATGTGTGCGTCTGTTATGCGCGGTGTGGTTCCTGTAGCATGCATAAAAACACATGTTCTTAGTTAAGACGATGGAATAATTTATGCACAAGAGACTTCATTTTTGGTAATGTTTCATAGATGAACACAAAGATTATTAAATTAAGTACTTCCTGTCAAGTTCTATTAGCCGTAGACATTTGTTCAAAGACAGGAGAGATTTACTGTCAAGGTTATTCAAATATGAAGTGGCTCCACGTGAGACTTTGTTTCGCTCTTTCCAAGGAGATTTTCTACATTTGTGTGCTTTTTGTCACTCCACAACGTACGCTTCACTGCACTTATGCTCTGCTTTGTACTGTCGATGCTATGCTTTTGTAACCCCGCTGTTCTCCACTGTCTCTCGCTTGATTTTTATTAAACTTGTGGCTGTTTTGACCTAATAGGCTAAACTAACAAGAGGTCTGAGAAATGATAGGTACGCTTTAGTATCGCAATATTGTTTTGTGATACTGTATCGATTCTCAAAAACACTGCTGATTTTTAATTAATAGTTTACATGCAAAGGTTCGGTTTGCACACAAAGTAGTTCCAGGGACTGTGATGAATGCAGATCCCGCTGTTCTGATTGCATACAAATTTACTTTTTAAACTTAGATTTTATGCATATGGCGGCGTATTGTTTATTCCATGACAGTTTTCCTTAAATTAAATGAATAAAAATGTGCAATATGTTGTAATTGAATTGTAACCCTTGTATCGTGATGGGTATCGTATCGCCAGGTTCTTGCCAATGTAAGGCCCTAAAACTAATGAGTTGTTGTGCAAGGCCCCCAAACCTGATCTTTAATAATTTGTTGTATAGACAGCACCGCCGAGCTCAGTTATTATTTATCACATACAGCACACTGTATACAGATCCTTTCTGGTCTATCGAGTCAGTGTTGAAGTGAGAGAGCTGAGTTTCAAGTTTAAGTTTTGCCTCACAGCCTCAGATGCATGTCAGCTCACGTCTCTGTCTTCTCCATCTCTCTCTCTCTCTCTCTGTCTCTGTCTCTGTCTCTGTCTCTGTCTCTCTCTCTCTCTCTTCACTCTCCTCTGCTTAGCCAAATAAAAAAAATACAGGAAAGAGTGAATAAGTGATTCTTGAGAGGCGTCTTCACTGAGGACTTAGTGGGTTTTGCTGAAGACTGTATTTGTTGCGGTATAGGAAGGAAAGAGGAGATTCCTGCATAATGCATCAAGGCCTGCATGTGTGAGTGTTGTAGAGATCTCACGCATGTTTATCCACGGTACAAAACGTAGTGTGTGCATGTCTCAAAAACAAATGCATATTTGATGGGAATATCCACACGCATGCAGCTCGTTATCGGCAAACAGCATGTGCACTTACAAATGCTGTACGTGTTTGAACCATTTAATCTGCAGTGCCACAGTTATACTTTATTGTGGAGAGCTGTTGCCCGTCCAGAATATCCCTGCTGCTCAGGTTAGATTGCTCAAAAACACCCGAGGGCATGTGTGCACTTTGTTTCCTGATTGTTTCTGTTGTGTTTGTCAGTCACTCGAGCCTTGGAGAGATTTTACCTTGTTGTGGGGATCAGGTTGGCAGGTTTCCTCATTTAGAGGCTAATACGCAGTCATTACTGCGTTACCCATCATTAAACAAGACATCGCCCTTATCGGTGTGGGTAAAGCTCCCTAAAGGCAAGCAATTAACCTCTTAGAAAATGCCTGTCATCCTCACTTTTTCTTCTCCTCCTCATTCAGCCTCTAGTTCACAGAGGTGTTGGTGATGTAAGCATTTTAAATTGTCTCCTGCTCTTAAATCGGTTTCCATCTGTACAGCTTGACGTATATGTACTATAGGTGCATACGGGTGAAGCCTTTATGAAGTTAATAAACGGCATCAGCCACAGTTCAATTCCTCGTTTGTCAGGTGCTTAGAGCCCATTGGCTGAACGCAGATTTATTTTGCAGGATTCTTTTCCTCCCATGTTTATCTCCGAGCACATGGGAAGAGTATTGGAAATTACGTTTTTCATTATTCTTTAAGACGTATTTAATCCCCGTTTGAAAGGATGGGTTTAGCAGCATTTGAATGGCAAATGAAGCAGGACGGGAACTGCAAAATTTTGATTAGACCAAGAATTCAATTTCCACCTATTAGGTAACATCGTTTATCACCCGTGCCTAAAACATTAGTTACAGTGGGTTCTCATCGTAAAAAGTGTGTGGTAATGTTCAGCATCCTTATATTGCCATGTGCTGCCAGAAGCGGTCAGCGTAAACGGCATCAGTGCAAACACGAAGAGGGTTCACGTGGGCAGCACATTTTGTTGTCGAAACGGGGAAGACGTTTTTGAGATTGCGTGAGACGGGCAGTTTGACAGGCTTGTGAAGAGCCGGGAGACCTCTGACAACATGGAGACTTTCTCCTTTCCTCCTCGCTCTCCTTGACGGACGGACCATCTATTTGACAATGTGCTGTCAGGAGCTGTCAGATTAAACAACCTACTCTCTCTGTCTCTGTCACTGGTTATCAAGGTATATTTCCAAGGCCTCAGATACATATTAGACATTATGCTTTATGCTGAATAATTTCCATGTCACCTAAGAACACAAGGCTACGTGATGAAGGGTTTAAATGAACTTCAATTTCACCACTGAGACCATTTTGTCATCTAATCAATAATTAAAAATGTCACACACATTTAACAGTCTTCTATTACTTACATGTAGATATAATGTGTATTCTAATAATAGTTTCACTTGAATGTTGACATTCATTTGACCACCAAGAGCTTTGGTTTGCATGGATTTTTCAGGAAGACTTTAGAACTACTTCCTAAATGAAAAGGTTCCACCACTACCTCTGATGCACTGATGGGAATTCTCTTAAAGCTCCCTCTGCTTTAAGTTGTTTTCACTCTGATTAAAGTGGCTTTTTATTAATCAATTTTTATTTCCTCTCCGGATGTCCCTGCTTGGTGTTAATGTACATTCATATAACCAGCTACAGTAATATACAGTCTGCTTATGTTCCCTGCCCTTTATCTACCGACCTTTCTCACCATCTGGCCCCTGCTGGTGTGAGCGTGTTTTTTCCAGGCCTGTCTGTTGTGTGACTGCATGCTGCAACATTCACATGTGTTCTGTGCACTTGATTATACAGATTTAAAAAGGCCAGCTGCCTTGCAGCAGTGGAAATGTTTTGAGGTAAATGTCAGCTGGCAGTGGGAAGAAAAAAAAATATATGTATGTTTTATATTCACATTGCCAGTACATTTCCGAAAAAAATGTTCCTCCGTTGCTGCTGTTTCAGGCCTTTCTACCCGATATTTAGATTTTGAACTCATTCACTTCAGAACAAAACATGCAGGCAGACATGGCCACCCCTCATCCCAGAGCTAAGAGATGCTCGCTGTGTGCCTCTGCAGCATCAAGACCGTTTTATAGCTCACATCATTTGAAATCATAAGACAGTTTCCCTTGCTTCACTTTTGAAATCAGATCAAAAATAATGAATACACCTTGGAATCCGGGATGCAGTCATCAGAATGTCTCATATTATGTAACCATGGGTGTGTGTGCGGTTGGTAGCATACAGTGTTTGCTGTACATCTTTGTTAGAGCACTTGCAACATTTACACTAGTGAATTTGGTTTTTTACAAAATGATTTAAATAACCTGTCAGGTGAGATATTTGGTCGTCTAAGATATTTTCCACCCAATAAGGCCCAAACAGTTGATACTGCTGGTGATTTGATTACTTTAGAAGCCGAAATGCTCTGTTGGCTGCCTAGGTTTTATCAAATTTCGCTCTAAGCTCTTTAGATGATACAGACTGAGGCTGCATTTAAATTCCCCACAGTGCATTCACTGTAACATTGCCAGAATCTCCCTGGTATTCAAGCATCAGCAGCATTAGAGCTGAGGAGAGACCAGGACAATATAGACAACCACAAATGTTTTATTGCTGGGCTAATAAATGAGTCTGATAAGATCTTTACATTTTGGGGAATGATTCAAGTTATTCACCACTGGTTCATAATATAAGTGCTCAATCAGAGAACATAATAGAATCCCACAAAGTTTTAAGTTGTACAATAACACGTAAAAAAACACATTCCGAAAGACATTTTCCTTCACCCCTCTCACATCTAAATGGTACAGTCCTAATATACCGTACAGCCTTCTACTGTGGATGATTGTGCTGCTAGCTGACACCTCTGATTTGCTGCTAGGCCTTGTCGTGACCCATCCCATCTATCTTTTAGTGTGTGTGTGTGTGTGTGTGTGTGTGTGTGTGTGTGTGTGTGTGTGTGTGTGTGTGTGTGTGTGTGTGTGTGTGTGTGTGTGTGTGTGTGTGTGTGTGTGTGTGTGTGTGTGTGTGTGTGTGTGTGTGTGTGTGTGTGTGTGTTTCTGCACACATTTCAGTCTGTCTAAACTATTTATTTATTTCTGCCCTCTTGTTTTTCTGTGACTAATTGACGGACAGTACTCCAGGTGAATGACGGTGGCAGCTCGTTGTTGTGACTCATTAGTGTATTGTGTTCAATCACAAAGAATAAATCACGTCATTCAGGGTCGTGTAATGGGCTATTACATTTTGTACGGGGTCTCTGAAGCTGTATGGTGTCTTTTAACATATAATACGTCATAATTTGTGATGATAGATGTTCTGTCCTCTGGTGGTGTTCAGACTGTGAATGACTCAGCAGAGAGAAGCCCTTCCACTAAGCGTTACGGTTGCCTGGTTACATGTGTAGTTTTAATGTGCGTTTTCACTCCTACTCAAACTAGATGTCGGTTACTAACGGAGAAAGAGAGCGAAACTTTGATGTATGCATTCATGAATCATGTGGACCGAGCAAATATTTAACAGGCTCCTGACTGTCGCCCACACCTTTATCTTCAAAACACAGCTTCAGGCACCAAGAGCGTTAGTGTTGGAAGTGTAACTAAACACGGCCACGCACCCTTTCTAGCATAACTCATGATTCCAGTCAGATGCATGACTCGGTAATATGTTATGATCTGTCATTTAGATCAGCAGCAGTAACGGTGGGTCTAGATTCTACATGTCACTGCAGCATTCTCAGTATGTTTTATTGTATTCATTTCCTCTCAACAAGGCCCCTTCATTGAGATACCCATCATTGACTGCCGCATCACTGCAAACACTCATTTGATTACAAACCAGCAAAAACTAGTTTCTGGCATGCTTGCCAGCTGTGAATGCTTGGCGAATAAAGTAGCAATTGCATAAGTGCGCCACTACAGTGCCACATTAGTAGGCGGAAAGTGTTTGAAACTAATGTTTGTAATGTCTGTCCTGGAGACTTGTATTCTAGTAGAGGGGAGGAGATAACTGTCGTAGTAAGCTATTCTGGGGAATTTATTTAACACTCACAGCCGACTAGTTTGCATACAACACCTCAGTGTGTGTATATATACATATACAAAAAATCTAAATAATTAAACATTCTTTTTCTGATGACAATGTTGGGATAATGGATAAATATAAACCACAAGGAAATCAATAGCCGTCTGTTTGTAGACCACTCTGAGACCGCAGCATTTAAGATACGACAAACTGTTGAAAACGCAGCAGTAAGAGTTGCATCGTAAGAGTAAATGGTGTTGTGTCACAACAGCCACACATGCTGTATTCTCAATAATATTCTACCAGTTTTCCCTAAATGATAATACGATGGCAGCAGCCATATTCTTACCCTGGTCTCCCTGGCACCTTCAGTTACCAGAAATGGCTCATTTAATTCACAGATGCTTTCAGTCTGAACGTGAATTTTTACGAGAGAGTTTGTGTAGGTTTCTTGTTTCCCCGTAAATCCCAACAAAGTAAAGCCTGCAGCTAGTGTGGGACGTTTTTGTTCAATATTGCAGAATGTCACTGTATAGGTTTTGCATTTGAAAATGTCACCATATCCAACAAAGAGAGAAAGAATTGTAGTTGCAGTTTCAATCTTGGATCCCCGAGGCAAGAGTTCTTATTAAGAAAACCAACCGATACTGCAAAGTATAACAATAACACTTAACTGCCGGAAGGCTGTCGGAGGCTTGAACATTAGATTTAATATGTGCTAGCGATGTGCAAGACAGCTAATACATACTTAATGATTTTGTCTTCCTTGAGCTAAATATTCATCCAGGTGACACAATGTTATTTCTTTTTTAAATAAACAGCACCAAATGCCCAAAAACTCTCTACCAGCTTCACAGGCGTCTGTGAGTGATTGTGCGAGTGCCTGAACTCAGCAGCTGATGTTTTGCAGCTCGCAAAGACGGGACAGAAACCTCATGAAGCTGCCACTGCCGTTCAACAGACAGAGTGACAGCAGACAGGTGCTATCGGCAGGAAAGAAGCGATAGACCGTGAAACAAGGACAGTAAAAACTGCTGGGTGTATGTGGGGGCAGTTTGAGCTGTGAATGTGTGCTGTATCTGGTGTGTGTGTGTGTGTGTGTGTGTGTGTGTTAGTGAGCCACAGAGCGTGAGGATGATCGATTTGATGATGAGTGTGAAGGCATTGCAAGGCCAGCAGGGTGTGTATGTGTTTGAGTAGCTTCATGCACATTTCCTTACATCTGCCAGTCATTACAAACTAGTCCTCAAGAAAACAGAACAATGCCTGGATGGTTTATGCTACAGATTACACTGTCAAGTCACACTTTAACCACAATAATGACTCACTCCTTCTCTCTTATTGTGTGTAAATTCCCCTTGTCACCTGTGCATGCTTAAATATGTTCAATTTGCACACACAGAAAGTTCATCCAGTCCCTCTGAAGAAAAAAAAACCCAGTGTCTGTATCATGCACATTTTGTCACTTTACATGCAAGTACTTTTGAAGTGTGTGTGTGTGTGTGTGTGTGTGTGTGTGTGTGTGTGTGTGTGTGTGTGTGTGTGTGTGTGTGTGTGTGTGTGTGTGTGTGTGTGTGTGTGTGTGTGTGTGTGTGTGTGTGTGTGTGTGTGTGTGTGTGTGTTATATACAGCACCGGGGCTGCCTTTGGCGGAAACCTATATAAATAAGATATAGCGAGAGGCGGACAGAATCTAAAAATACCACGGCTGAGTGAGCAGGGCTTAAGAAGCAGTGGCTGTCTCCACTGTCAGGCCTGCCTCTTGGTCTTCAGGCTGCGCGCTGCTGTCTCAGAATGAAACATTAGGCCTTTATAAGCAAACGGAAACAAATCCATCTGAGACCAGACAGCTCATTTAAAGTGACGGGTAGAACAAGGGGGATTTTATATCAGATATTGAACGTTTGATCCTGTTTGGTCTGTGTGATGTAAAGTGTATGAAACGGCTATGACGAGATTGTGGATGGATTGTTCGCACGTTAAGTGTTTAAAATGTGACTTCAAGGTCACGCCCTGTGGCCGTGTCCCTTTCCCCTTTGTCATCAATTTCTTAAAGAACGACACGTGCATGAAAACATTTACCCCCGTACACATCCTGCGTCTCACCGCCCATCCCTCTTTTTTGTCTCTGTGTCTTTCTAGCCCACATACACAAACAACCTCAGAGGACCATTACATGTCTAATACTGTCTGCACACACAGGCACACAGAAGCATGGCTCTAGTGCCGGGCCTGTGGCTGGCATGAAAGACAAACTGACACTTTCATCCGTCCGTCCATCCATCCCTTTGTTTGTCCACCAAGGCTTCAAACATAACCTTCTCTCCATTGGCACAGCTCCCTCAGCACCTGATATGTGAAGTACACTACAAAGTGTGAATGACTGTGGACCGGCTCAGCGGTGACTTGAATTGGCTGTTAATGACTCCCTAAGAGATATATTTCCATTTGAAAAGGCGGCTGTTAGTGTTGCTTGTTATTTACGGTCACTTAAAATGGAGCCTGTCAGTGTTCTAGCTCAAAATCCTTTATACCGAAGACATTTTACTCAACAAAATTCTGAAAGAGCTCTAATTAAGATTAGCGCTTCAGAAATCCTGTTGAAAAAGTGTCCTCGGTGAAATAAGATTAGTTCCTGTTTGCAAGTGAGCCCAAATTAGCATTTCCTGTACAGAAGAGAAGTGGTGACCAAGCTCGTATGATGAACACGTAAGATTTGCATTTTTTGCTTTGTGAGCCAAGCTGTGAGAAAATGACTATTTAGTCAAATCTAAAGCTTGAGTTGAATCCTAAAGATTTGAATTGCCCTTAAT
This sequence comes from Anarhichas minor, assembly GCF_050575085.1. NCBI lineage: Eukaryota > Metazoa > Chordata > Actinopteri > Perciformes > Anarhichadidae > Anarhichas > Anarhichas minor. The sequence continues at coordinate 12,336,393 of NW_027466479.1, read as the reverse complement.
GGTGTGTTTCCTCTCCACTTTTCAGCTGGGCTTCTTAGCTTCTTCTCTCACAATACAATAGCTGCAAATAAAAGGCAAAGCTAGTGAGTTTTGGTCTCTGCGTTTCTGTATACGGACACACGTTATCAAAGAAAATTCCCAGTTCTGCTTCAGACACTAACTTGTTAACATAAAGCAAATAAAATACACACTGCATGTTTATGATCAGCAGGTAAATGGATTTTTCCGCTTGTTCATTATGTCTGTATATGAATATATCAAAAGCTGCACACACAGGTGCATGCTCACCCACACGTCCACGTAAGAAAGCGAACACACACACACACACACACACATTCACGTTAACACGCGTATACATCCTGACATACCAGCCTATTTCCTGTGGCTTTTGCTTCCTGCATTTGTACAGCACATACCAGCCGTTTTTCTACCGCACAGAACAGATATAAGTGTAATTACTTATTTCATATCGATCCATCTGCACAAATAGCCATCTGAACGAGCAGAGCAAGATCATATTTATGTTCTTTTTTTCTTTTTTTTTTTTTTCTCCTGGGCTTTGGGTCACGCGGTGTCGAGGTGAGAGGGAGGGCAGCTTTGTGAGAACATGGTGTGTGCGGCGGTCGTATGATGAGCTGCTGCGTGAAAAAAACAGACCTGTGAGGCGGACATGTATCGCTTGTTTTGTTTGCCTGTATCATGATTGCGGAAACAGACGCACCAAGAAACACAGCGAGTACAAACTCAGGTAGTACATCAGGATTTTTTATTTCATGTCTTTCTTGTAAAAGATTTTCTGTTAAAAAATGTTTTGTTTACAGGAACTGATACAGGAAATTCATTGAGACTTTGTGAATGTCATTCACACATGGATTTTTTTCTTTTTCTCTTGAAGAAAAAAAATCCTCTCTGTGCTAATTTCCGAAGAGGTGTTTCGGTTTTTAGACTGTAGCAGCTATTCCACACGAGTCTTTGTAATTGAATGGAATTATGTCATTTCGACATCCTCTGCTGTGACTAACGTAATGCAATTGCCTTAGCTCCTATGAATCATCACCAGAGGTGTATGTCTGTGTGAGCCCTCATTCACCACTCTACATTTGAATTATGTCCCATAAGTGTGGAATAGACGGTTTTGTGAGGCTCGCTTGAGCGTTTGTGTTGGTGTAGTGCTTCTACGATTCTATACTTGATTCAGGGATGTCTGTCTAACTGTATGTGCAGCTCAGCCTGCAAGGACAGAATGTGTTGGGTTTAATGGCTTGTGCTCCTATACACTAAAGTCATCAGCACAAACTTAATCCTGCGGGCTAAATATGAGCGAGAGCTAAAAATAGCCCCCGTAGCTACAGTAACATGCGTAGCAGGATATGGTTGTCTGGTAGATGATAATGATGAAGGAGAGACTAGTAGCATAAGAAGAGACATGTATGACAGGTGGTTTTATGTTCTAAAGAAGGTTGGAAAGATGTAAAAATAAAGATCCTCATTAAACGTATAAAATGACATAAACCATCACATGTTCTTAATATCTTGATTAAGTTAAGAAGCTCTTTGATTTCATAATATTGTTGCATTTGTGATACTGATTTTTTATTTTAATTTGAATAGTAAGGGAAGCATGTGACCTTCTCAGCAACTCTCAAAACTGCTTTGATGGACAAAAGGACAGGTTTAGACATTGAGACAGACAGATGGGCACACACACTCAGTAGGTATATAGATGGTCCGACTAAATAGACAGCAGCTCAGGCTAATAATGGATTGAGAATTTGATTAGCGGCGGGGATAAGAAGACAGGATCTAGCTCCATCATTACTGCCGTCTGTCCGAAAACCCTAATTATAACTAAACGCACTGACCCTTTTCTCCCTCGCTCCCTCACTATCCTCTTACTAACCCCACACAATGCTCGACAATCTGAACAAAGCTTCCCTGAGGCCCCTAATCTAATAGAGCAGTCTCTACAAGACACACACACACCAGCCAACAGAGCGGGTAGGACACAGTCTGGAGGGAAGGATGAGGGACTGATGGAGAAAGAAGACATGTAGTCAGATAAAGGAGATAAATTGGACACTGATTGAGGAATAACATAGAGAGAGAGAGAGAGAGAGAGAGAGAGAGAGAGAGAGGGTTTCTTTTACAAGTCTCCAAGGGCTGTCAATGTGGTGTTCATGATGAGGGAGCTCTGGTGGGACCTTATTGTTCCCTTGTTTGTATATGTGTGTGTGTGTGTGTGTGTGTGTGTGTGTGTGTGTGTGTGTGTGTGTGTGTGTGTGTGTGACAATCTGCTGTGAGCCCTTTTAGAGCTCAGCCTGTTTTATTCCTGTTCTGTGTGAGGGTGATCACACAGACTCTGATCCTGCAGTACACTTAACACTCCTGAAGCAGTGTATTGATTTGGGGGGCGGTGTACACAGAGGAACGGTAGTGACTGGTACAGAGCTGTGTAACACGGGAAAGCTCAACATGACCTGTGATGTAAATGCAAATAGTCATAAGGAGGCAATGTTCAAAACGCATCAGACGACCAGCCATCGACCTCTGTGCATGTGGCACATGTCACTCTGTTTTTTGTTTGTTTGTACTGTGGGTAGCTGTCTGCATGCTTTCATGCCAGACTCATGCAGGAGAGAATAGGTTCAGTGTTAACATGAGGAAGAAGAGCTAGTTGTTGCATTTGCGTACGAGTACAAACGAGTACAAGTCTACCTAAGATAGATTACTTACGATTTTAGTCATCAAATATACTTTAACTATAACGACCAAATTCTTGCCAGCGTAGGATACAATCACAGTGAAGTTAAAGAGAAGTTAAAAAACGTACATGCAGCATTCCTGATTGAGGACAGAATGAACAGAAGTATATTCAATTTGGCTAGGCATCTTTTTAAACTCACCATTCCCTAAATTGGATGTTTGTTGTCTATATTAACCCAGGATCAAAGAGATGGGACACATCAGACATTTTATATGTAGTGGCCCGGCTCTTGCCACAGTTGTTAGTGTCAGCGAGTCATCTTATATAATGCTGCCATCTATCAGAGGGAGACAAGTGAACTAAAGAGACAGCCTTTCTGAGCCTCCAGGCTGCAGCCGTGCCCCCCCCCCACACACACACACACACACACACACACAAACAGAGAATGTTTCTCTATCTGCAGGGTCGTGGTTTCTATCACCCCGTCTCTTGAATATGCCCCTCCCACTTCCGTCCTGTCCACACAGACATCTTTATCTGCCAGGACAGGGCCAAGTGCACTGTTCAGGCCAATCACAGAGTCCTGCGTGGACCAATCAGAATCCAGTAAATACCTTGGGCTCTTCTAATTTCTCTACTTTGTGCCTCCTCGTTTTCATCCTCCTCCGTCCTCCTGCCTCTGACCCAGAAATTCATCTTGAAGAATTTCTCAATTCCTAAAATACATCTCGAGGAGAGAGGAGAGAGGAGCGAGGAGCAAGGAGGTGGAGGAGCTATGAGTGAGGATGCACAGCTGCGGAAGTCTTTTCGCCACCTGTGATGTATCAAACAGGCGTGACAAAAGACGGATGATGCAGCTGTGCCGCACGTCGTATTCAATTGAGTCACTTTAAAATACTGCCCTGAAGCACGGATGTCTCATTTTGTCGTGTCTCATTCTGCCTCAGCTCCTTGTATTCTTTCCTTGCCTCCTCTGATCACATCTAAGGTGGGAGGGACTAAGACACAAGGAGAGGAGCTGAGGCAAAGAATCGAGGGTTTACAAACTGAGAAGTAAGAAGACGGGACATTCAAAGCTCGGCACATTTAAGACTATTTGTATATGCTGTCAAAATAATAGCATGTTTTAGGAGAAAATATTAGGCCATTTAACAATGCAAAAAAATCCAACAGCCTAACTTCTAATGTATGTCAAAGTCAGTGACTAAGCGGTAACTGAATGAATTGTAATCTTTAAATCCAAGAGGGAATACAGCAAACTTAGCAGTCATTGTTTTCCTAAGCAGCAGTGATACATATTCATCCTGAACCTTAAATGCCACAGCATGACTGAGGATACAGACGGCAGGAAATGATTCTTGCTTTTACTGAAGTGTGTGCAGCAGAGAGGTTTGCCCGTGTGATACTTCAGTGAGCGTGGCCCCGACCGTGCAACCGACAGGAGGCAAAGTATTGAGTCACTGAGGGTGAATTGCAGAATGCGTGAATGCTGTGGAGCACTGAGCTCTACATTCTGCTTTAGTAAAGATTGAATTTGGCTGCTTTCTATCTGCCGTAGCACTCACTCATTTCAGGTGAAAGGGTACGAGAGATTCCTGTATTTATACAGTCTTCCTTCATGAATTGATTTTCATGAGATTTATAGGAGAGCAGACCTTGAGCCAATTAAAATTGACTATATGTTCGTGGTTATTCAGGTTTATATGAGGTATTTGTTATATTTTAGACATGAATCTTGAGGATATGTTTGTAAGAATTGCCATTTTTGTTGGCCGTTTAAGCCCTTCGGGTGCTTTCTATGTTTTTGGAGCAACTAACCCTATCCGCATACTTTAAAAAACTTTCATCTCTCTTTTTCCCTAGTGGAGCTCGACGCGGAGCACGCACAGAGAGTCCCTGGGGCAGAACAGGGAGGGGCCCCAGCCCCCCAGGTCAAGCTGAAAGAAAGGCAGAAGTTCTTTGAGGAGGCCTTCCAGCAAGACATGGAGCAGTACTTGTCCACTGGCTACCTGCAGATCGCTGAGAGGAGAGGTGAGGTCAGAGGTTCTTCGGATACCACAGTCCTGCTCTTTGATTCTATTTGAACAGCGTGAAATTAAGCATTTCTTTTGGTCTGAGGCCTGCAAAGGAAAAAAAGAAAATGTTGAGGAGTTAACGTTTGGGTTGTGGTGTCTGTTACTAATTCTGCTATCCAGCGTTCAAATGACTTAATTCCACAGTTCTGATACCATCAGCTGAATCCTTTACACTTCAACTGCAAATCAGGAGATTGAGCCGTAACGGCTTTCTGCAGCAAGACTCCACAATCCGAGTGCCTGTCACAAGTAGAGCCATTTCTCTGAATAATGCCATAGCGCCATATCAATGTAGTCTTCCACTGGGTTTGTAATGGAACCCTTCTGCAGTTTACCCCGTGTATTACTGACGAAAACTAGTGCTAAAATACCCAAATGATGTGCTTCAATGAGGGACTTCGTGAGATATGCACCCTGCACTGAAAGATGTATTGGACTCTACCAGCCCAGAGTTTCCTCTTCTTTTACTCACCTATCCTGCTCCCTTAATCCTCTGGAAGTGGCTTATTCGAGAGTATTGTGGAGCAGTGAGGAAGGAGGAAAGATGAAATGAAAGGAAAGAGACTTAAGGAGAGGAGCAGAGAGACTCACGTTTTCACTGTCACTCAAAACTGTTTCTTTTTCAGATCAATGGTGTTTTTTCATAATATCCACAGCTCACTAGCTCATAGTCAGAGTCTTGTGTCGCCTACATTCGTTCACTGTAAAAAGACAGGGGAGATGTTTACATTTAGGCTTGACACTTCAAATGATGTAATTCCGAGTACAAAGGCGAGCACGTGGGATGCTCAACAAAAATCCGTGACAGACCAATTCAAATCAACCAGTCATATTTGCTATATGAATACTTATAATTAGTTTCAGAGGGGACTTTCATTATAATTCTGTTGAAATACATCTGAAAAAAAAGGCTATGGTTCGAAACTCAATAACACACAAAACACTGCGACTCATTATCTTGCGCAGCTACAGCAGGGCGGTGCCACTGAAGAGCAAAGATACAGCTGGGGACATTGAGGAAGCGGGGAGAGAGATAAAAAGAATGAACTGAAAGGAGATAGTCAAGAAGAGGAGAGAAAGGGCTGCGGATGTCACGAGCCACTGAGCTATCAAAAGCCAGTCTCAAGGGTCTTATACACACACACACACACGCACACATTCATGCACACACATATAAATACTCTACGCAATCTCACTGGAGGCAAACACAGTCCTTCCCAACAGGGGAGCCTTTTAGGCAAGGTCACAGTGAGGCTAAAAGAAGAACACGGTGGAGGCAGTCACATGGAAATGATGTTCTCAAAGCAGTGCTTTCTGGACCAAAACTTTCACAACATAGCCGTAGTGTTGTTTGTGTGTGTGTGCAGTGTGCATTCGTTTATTCGTGTGCTGGAAAGACGGCTCCATTTAGGGCCGAAAACTGAATCAACATCCCCCGTACTATGTTGTTTTATGAGGCTGAATAGCTGCTATGTGGTGGTAATTCTGTAGCTGACAAGCGAGATATGTAAATGCTAGTTATTAGCGAGCATTAGACCCTTGTTCCTTTTAAGATGTGTCACAGAAAACACCACTGCTGTCTCCACAGAGAAAGAGAGAGAAGGAGAACATTTCTTTCCATTTTATACACCAATCCAGTAATATGTGTGCAGGAGGGATTTTGTGTGTATGTGTGTATGTGTGTGTGTGTGAGTGTGTGTGTGTGTGTTTGTGTGTGTAAGTTTAAATAAAACACAACATCCATTTGTGTGTGTGTATGCTTTAAAGCCATCTGGGTTTGTGTGTTACTTTATGTACATTAGAATCAGTTTCAATCAGAATCAGAACCAGAACCATTTATTATCAAGGTATGTTGCACATGCAAGGAATTTGACATGACGGGTCGTGCATAACATTAATGTTTAATGTTATGCACGACCCGTCATGATTAAACAATTAACACAGTGCAAAAAGTAGAAACATATTGAAATTTACAGTAAAATATAAAATTAAGTAAAATATAAAATTAAGTGAAATATAAAATTAAGTGCACAAACGAACAGATAACAGGACTATAAACAAGTGAGATGTTAGTGTAATGCAAAAGTGTCGAGTGTATTTAAATAAGAAACCTAGAGGGGATGTGCAGGGGAGAGACCGGTAGGAGATTGTCCTGGAGATGACAGAGTCAGTGGGGGTCCCGGGCTCTGTTGATGAGCCCGACTGAAGACAGGAAGAAACTGTTCATGTGGCGTGAGGTCTTGGTCCTGATGGACAACAGCCTCCTGCCAGTGTGCTAGTGTGTGTTGCGTACATTTGTGGACAATCAAATGAATTGCCAAAGTTGAGTGGTCTGAAAATATGACACTAACTCTGTGTGTGTGTGTGTGTGTGTGTGTGTGTGTGTGTGTGTGTGTGTGTGTGTGTGTGTGTGTGTGTGTGTGTGTGTGTGTGTGTGTGTGTGTGTGTGTGTGTGTGTGTGTGTGTGTGTGTGTGTGTGAGATCTTTTGTTGCTATTTGAAGGACGGAGAGACTTTTGGGGCAGTCTCCATGGGAAATAACATTCCCCTTCTTTCTCTCTTTCCTCGCTCTTTATTCTGCTCTCCCTCCCTGTGCCGCCCTCCTCTGCTCTCCTCATTTCCTTGAGGTACGGTAGCCAATGGCATCTTCTCTCACTGCTGCGCGCCGACCAATCATCGCCCTTCTTCCTCTTGTGCTCGCAACTCTGCCCCCCCCCCCCCCTTTCATCCCCACAGTGCACTGACTGGCCGTTTGTGATGCATGCAGCACATCATGATGGTGAACGGGGGGGTTTGTACCCCTGCAAGGTGGTGAATCCAGGACTGTAGTCGTATTAGCTGCAGGAGGAGTTTCCAATGATTTTGTTGTATACTGCTGAATAAACCACAAGCTAGTTTGCCATTCATATAGAACATCAACAAAGATATCAAAATAAGACAGAACATGAAATAAGTCAAATATTGTTTTGGTAAAGATGTATTGCCTCATTGCATGTCATAACAAGTATGTGGAGAGTGTATAATTACCATTATGCTAAATATAAATTCATTTAAGTTTGGTCTGTATGGCTTTGATCTGTTTTACGTATTGTATTGTTTCCGATTTGGTGCTGGGTTCATTGTATCGTGTGGCCAGGTCGATCTTTCATCCCATTGAATGTGAATTTAGTTATAATTTAGTTTTACCCAGCCTTGAAATATACATGCGTGGGTACCATGATGATTACTTACGTGATTATTTACATATGGGCATATAAAAACATTAATTATTTGGGAAGATGTGAACCTATCCTGAAATAATGTTGCTCGTCGCCTTCATATACAGCTTCCTACATGTAGTGACACCTGGCAATCCATTATTTGTGGTGATCGCTGGACAAAATGTGTTCTGTACACAAGCTTACTCATTTCAAATACCATCCAGCCTGAATGTGCCCATTTGCTTCTGCATTGCAACTTTTGAAAAACCCTGTCTTCCTGGACTCAGCCCCTTGCTGCTGCTGCCCTCCTTGATCTTGTGCGGGGCTAATATCTTGCTGTCTCATGTTGTGTCCAGAGCCAATAGGAAGCATGTCGTCCATGGAGGTGAACGTGGACATGCTGGAGCAGATGGATCTGATGGACATGTCTGACCACGAAGCCCTGGATGTGTTCCTGCACTCCGGGGGAGAGGACAACAGTGCTACCTCGCCTGTCGCAGGTTGGTGGCCACAAACACACACACAAAGTATGTTTCTAAGTCATCTTAGTCAGAGATTCTCAATCTTTTTTCTCTGTGATTTAGCCGAGACATCACGTCTATGTACAGTCGACCGTTAGACGTCTTTTAATGGCAAAAATCGCTATATTGGAAAATACCCTCCGTAGCCCAATTGGTAGCTATAGCATTTCAAAAGTAAAATTGAGTAAAGGTTTACACTACAGCTACTATTTTGGTGTACAGATGTATCTGTTGTCGTTCAATAGCTGTCTAATTGATGACTAGGCTATACCTGCATGGGCTATAGTTTGACGTCTGCTACACTTTCACCGGCAGCCCAAATTTAGCTGTGTTTCAGCCTCTTAAATGATTCTGAAAACTATTCACGGACCCCCTGAAAGAGTCCGGACCCCAGGGGACCCCACTTTGAGAATCACTGATCTAAGGGACTTCTCTTTTTCCCTGGTCCAGATGTTGAGTCCTTCACCACAGAGATCAGTCTCCAGGTCCCCACCCAGGCTGAGCTACGCCACAAGCTTTCTTCCCTTTCATCCACCTGCACCGACTCTGCCAGCCAAGACACGGAGGCCGGGGACGAGGAGGAGGAGGACGAGGAGGAGGAAGAGGAGACGGAGCAAGGAGGAGGTGGAGGTGTTGGAGGATCAGGCGGAGGAAGAAGGAGGAGAAAGGCCCCCGCGGTGGTGACCCTTGATGAAGAGGAGGTGCACCTTGACACAGCGTTGGTGGATGGGGTGAACCAGACCAACAAAGACAGTGAGGCGAGCAGGCCGACGGTTTGAGGACACACGGACTGGATTTAAACACAAACGCACAGAGCCGCAAAATCAAACGGAGATATATAACAATATTGGCTTCCTTCTCAAATTGTCATACTGAAGAAAAAGATGTGAAAGAAAACACACCGATGTTGCACTAACTGCCACATGACCTTGCCTTAAAAGACCACTGATGTGAGTTTAATTCTAATTGAATCCTATAAAATAGGTTTGAGTTACCTTTAGCATACAAGCATTGGATGGCTTAACATTCACATAAATAGTTTGAAACTATTTAGAGAATGCTCTAATATTCTGCTTCTATGTTTGTGCATGTTGAGACCAGGAGAGACCTGTGACTGATACGTAGGAAGTAAGAGACATACACACCAAAATCATCCATGTGTCCCTCTTGCTGTTTACATGCTTCATGCTCACACTTACATATTCGCTAAAACTGCAGCTCTTAACATTCATTCATGTGTTAGAGACTCTGGACTGTTTTGCAGAATATAAATACACGATGGTGTTTTGATCCAAACGGGAAAGGCTTTTAAAAAGCTCCATCAGGTTATGGTGGTTGTGGCATTTTATGAAAGAATAATCTCTCCATTGCCCCTAGTGGTATCTAGCCATGCAGAAAGTTTTATCTGCCCAGGTTTTGTCATATCATTTTTAATGCATCGACAAATGGCAATTAAAAAATTACAAACGGCTCAAAACCTGGACTGATAAAACCTTCAATCCACCACCTTTTCCGTGAATGTTTAATAAGTGCTGATGGAAAATGTGGTAGAAATAAATTCCCCTGCGCGTGTTATACAGACCTTTTTACAGCCGACATAAAAAATATGCTTGCACCTGTTTTTTTGCCCGCAGCCATCCAGATGAGTTAGCAAGCTGTAAGCATTTAATCCAACATCAAAACACAACTGTTTCTGTGCAACAGGTGTTTCTCATAGTAACTTATGTAGATGGTTGGCGTAGATAAAAAACACGTAGGAGTATGTATTTAAAAATGACTGAAGGTTTTTACCAGGACACCTGTAACCAACCACAGACGCATTCGGCTGAGAGACACCAGTTAACACGGTCACTCATTAAACCAAAACACTGGCAGCATCAGGGGCCCGTGTTCGATCCCGGGCTGGACGCTGTGTGGAGTTTACATGTTCTCCCCGTGTCAGCGTGGGTTCTCGTCGCGTTCACCGGGTTCTCCAGCTTCCTCCCACATTCCAAAAGACATGCAATTTAGGTTCATTGATGGCTGCGCCGTAGGTGTTAACGTGTGCGTGAATGGTTGTCTGTCTCAATGTGTCAGCCCTGCGATAGTCTGGCGACCTGTCCAGGGTGTACCACCCTGCCTAACGGAGTGGATGGATTGGATTGGAGACCATTAAATTAACAAAACACAATGAGAGAAATCTCCGTTGGTTTTGGTTGTCTGTTCCAGTTTATCTTCTGGATCCTGAAGAAGGCCTTCAGCACTCCTTTGTCTGAGTGAGGATAAAAACTTTCATGCATAGTGAAGCACACGCGAGGCTCGCTCTCTCTGGGTCGGTGACAGCATCCAATCCCACGCCGACAGTAATTACAGCAGAATTATTCCATTGATGTTGATATCGTAGGGCCATTTGAGCAAAGGTAGCACCTTTGTTTGCTCTCGGCAGCTCAAATCCTGAAGGGTCCCCAAGGACCATATACTCCGCTCTGCCGCTGCAGCCTCAAGTGGGCCTCTCTCTGGCTGATTTCGGCTGAATTACGGAGTCAGACAAAACACTGTAAAATCGACATCCATAAGATCCTCTGCACTCATATTTTGGAATGCCATTTTTGCTGTTCGAAATGTAACACAAGCAACGAAAACAAGGAGGTTTTTGAGCGGCATTGCGCCCCACAACTACCAGACTAGCACTCTGTAGTTCTTCCGTATACAAAGTACATCACTGTCACGTAACTGGGATACAGAAGAACAACAGAGCTGTGCTCCCAGAGACACAGAGAACATCAGTAACAACTGCAAGCGTTTTTCACAATGCATATCTATCTCAGCTATAGATAAGCTTGAACATCGGTGAATTGTCCTTTTACGATAGTGAACAAATGCTCTGCAGGGGGCACATGGATGCATTTTTCACAACTTTATGGATATGCTGAACCCCCAAAGCTTGTTGCAATTCCTTAACTGGTTTACGAGCTACATATTGCAATATTTTAAATACAAGCCACCAAAAAAAGCCAAACATGGAGTAATAGATGGCAGTCACCTGGCAGTGGGTTTTACACCACATAGTACTGTATAGCTGACAGACCACAGATGGAGTTCAGGTACCAAGATATCAATGATTTAACACACACACACACACACACACACACACACACAGGAGAGTTACTCATTGCCATTACTTTGACCTATAATATTGGAACTTCTCCTTTTCAACGAGGACCGAATCCCTGTTCGGACTGTGTGCTATATGCACTCGACAACACCCACAAGGTTGAACTGTATCCACATTCTTTTTGTACAGAAATGTTTACATTTGTGTGATGTGATAGCATTACTCCTTCCTTTCTTTTCCCCTGCCAACAGTTTCTGACTTTAATAAATGTTTCTCCCCCAAGCATTGTTTAATTTCCATCGAAGCGTTTCAGGAAAACAATAAAGAATGAAATATTAGCAGGATTTAGAGTTTGAGCATGTTAATAGTCCCTGTGCTTTAACTCTGGATGTGTAGTCCTGCCTCAGCTCTTAAGGGAAAGCTGACATGGTGAGGAAATGGATAATTAAGGTTATATTATATTATGACTGTCTATGAGGTGGGTGATAACGTCATCCATGTATGTCCACCGGGACTTGCCGACCTGACTGGGATCTGACGACCCGGACAATCTGTCTTCCATCATTTAAGATGATCTCCAATGCTGCTGTGAAAAGGATGGGGGAGATGGAGTAACCCAACGCTGTCTTTTTTTCCCCAGTTAATGCCAACCAGTATATTATGTTGAAAAAGGTCATAAAAAGTTCTAATATAGTTTATCAAAAAAAGCCATAAAGAAGTCAAAGTATAATAAGTAAAAAATATTTTAATCAGAATATAGTGTGTCAAAAAAGTCATAGTATGGTATGTAGAAAAAATCATAGTGTATTATGAAGCTAAAGTATGAATAAAAGGTGTTAAAAATCATTTCATAGTATAGTATAGAATGTTGAAAAAAGTATTGAAAAAGCAAAATACAGTATGTCGAAAAGTCATAGTATAGCATGTCGAAAAAAGTGAAAAAGTAATAGTAAAAAAAAAAAGAAAAACAGTCATAGTATAGCATGTCGAAAAATGTGAAGTAAAGTCATAATATAGCATGTTGAATAAAAGTCATAGTATAGCATGTCGAAAAAAAGTGTGATGTAGCATGTCGAAAAAAATTTAAAACAGTCATAGTATAGCATATCAAAAATGTGAAAAAGTCAAAAGTAACAAAGGTTCATATGGCAAGATCATCACTATATCATGTCAAAAAAGAGAAAAAAAGTGTAATAAAGCATTTTGAAATATAAGAAAAAAAGTCATAGTATATGCTATACTTTTTTCGACTGACTTTTTTTACTTTTTATCGACATGCTATACTATGACTTTATTCGACATACTATACTATGACTGTTTTTGACTTTATTCGACATTCTATACTATGACTTTATTCGACATACTATACTATGACTTTATTCGACATACTATACTATGACTGTTTTTGACTTTATTCGACATTCTATACTATGACTTTATTCGACATTCTATACTATGACTTTATTCGACATGCTATACTATGACTTTTTTCGACATACTATACTATGACTGTTTTTGACTTTATTCGACATGCTATACTATGACTTTTTTCGACATGCTATACTATGACCTTTTTTGACTTTTTTCGACATGCTATACTATGACTTTATTCGACATGCTATACTATGACTTTTTTCGACATGCTATACTATGACCGTTTTTGACTTTATTCGACATGCTATACTATGACTTTTTTCAACATGCTATACTATGACTTTATTCGACATGCTATACTATGACTTTTTTCGACATGCTATACTATGACTTTTTTCGACATGCTATACTATGACTTTATTCGACATGCTATACTATGACTTTTTTCAACATGCTATACTATGACTTTATTCGACATGCTATACTATGACTTTATTCGACATGCTATACTATGACTTTTTTCGACATGCTATACTATGACTTTTTTCGACATGCTATACTATGACCTTTTTTGACTTTTTTCGACATGCTATACTATGACTTTATTCGACATGCTATACTATGACTTTTTTCAACATGCTATACTATGACTTTATTCGACATGCTATACTATGACTTTTTTCGACATGCTATACTATGACTTTTTTCGACATGCTATACTATGACTTTATTCGACATGCTATACTATGACTTTTTTCAACATGCTATACTATGACTTTATTCGACATGCTATACTATGACTTTATTCGACATGCTATACTATGACTTTTTTCGACATGCTATACTATGACTTTTTTCGACATGCTATACTACGACTGTTTTTGACTTTTTTCGACATGCTATACTATGACTGTTTTTGACTTTCTTCGACATGCTATACTATGACTTTATTCAACATGCTATACTATGACTTTTTTCGACATGCTATACTATGACTTTATTTCCTTTTTATCAACATGCTATACTATGACTTTTTTCGATATTCTATACTATGACTTTATTCGACATGCTATACTGACTTTTTTCGACATGCTATACTATGACTTTATTCGACATGCTATACTATGACTTTATTCGACATGCTATACTATGACTATTTGACATGCTATACTATGACTTTATTTCCTTTTTATCGACATGCTATACTATGACTTTATTCGACATGCTATACTATGACTTTTTTCGACATGCTATACTATGACTTTTTTCGACATGCTATACTATGACTTTATTCGACATGCTATACTATGACTTTATTCGACATGCTATACTATGACTTTTTTCGACATGCTATACTATGACTTTTTTCGACATGCTATACTATGACTTTATTCGACATGCTATACTATGACTTTATTCGACATGCTATACTATGACTTTATTCGACATGCTATACTATGACTTTTTTCGACATGCTATACTATGACTTTTTTCGACATGCTATACTATGACTTTATTCGACATGCTATACTATGACTTTATTTCCTTTTTATCGACATGCTATACTATGACTTTATTCGACATTCTATACTGTGACTTTATTCGACATGCTATACTATGACTTTTTTCGACATGCTGTACGATGACTTTTTTTTTTTTACATGCTTCCTTCCTTTCAGCTCGTGTTTTAATTTCAAAACATACAGACGCAGATAATTAATAAATAAGACAAATGCATTCCGCAATTAGAAATCGGTCCTGCACTTAAATGCAGGACACAGAATACAGTATAAATACTCAATACAGTTGGTCAAACAGGCAACAGGCTACAAAGATAAAAACATCTTTACTCTGACAGTGATGATTACTGTGTCTTTATTAATATAAGTACAGTTCACATGTGTGTGGGGACACAAACTCCTTTACATTTTTTTCCAGCTGTTAAAGCTGACTGACAGCTGATCAGCTGATCAAAAGTCATACTATAGTATGTTGAAAAAAGTCATAGTATAGAATGTTGAAAAATGTCATAAAAACATAATATAGGTTGTCGAAAAAAATGATTAAAGTCATAGTATAGTATGTCGAAAAAATTCATTCAAAAAATTCAAATTAATTTTGTCCGGTTTGTGGGACCTCAGAATTGCATCCTTGCTTTTTTCAGATGATGTGGTTCTGTTGGTTCCTTTAGAACGTGACCTTCAGCACACACTGGGCCAGTGTGCAGCCGAGTGTGAAGCGGTTGGGATGAGAGTCAGTACCTCCAAGTCTGAGGCCATGGTTCTCTGCTGGAAAACGGTGGATTGCACCATCTGGGTTGGGAATGAGTCACTGCCCCAAACAAGGAAGTTCAAGTATCTCGGGGTCTTGTTCAGTAGTGAGGGTAAAATGGAGCGAGGGATGGACAGGTGGTTGGGTGCGGCGTCAGCAGTGCTGCGGGCGTTGTACCGCACCGTTGTGGTGAAGAGGGAGCTGACCTGGAAGGCAAAGCTTTTGATTCACCAGTCCATCTTTGTACCGACCTTCACCTGTGGTCATGAGCTTTGGGTAGTGACCGAAATGAGTTTGCGGATACAAGCTTCCTTTGTTGGGTGGCTTGGCTCAGCCTAAGAGATGGGGTGAGGAGCTCAGACATCAGGAGGGAGCTCAGAGTAAAGCCGTTGCTCCTTCGCGTCAAAAGGGGCCAGCTGAGGTGGTTGGTGCATCTGATCAGGATGTCTTCTGGACGACCTTCCTTTAGAGGTTTTCCGGGCACGTCCAACAGGTAAGAGGACCCAGAACACGCTGGGGAGATTACATATCTCGTCTGGCCTGGGAACGCCACTTTAAAAACCACTGCTCTAGACAATCCACAGGCCTCACTGTTAACCGTTAAAATTGGAACAATGGTCTGTGGATTATCTGTGTGGCTAAACAACTGATGATTTTCATAATTTATTAGTTCATTAGTCTAAACCAAAGTTCCTAGAGTCAAATGACTTGTTTTGAATAGTCCAAATAGCGGTCGATTAATTTTCTGTCAATTTTCATTTCAGTCTCGAGGCTAAATACTGCTGGAGTTACTGTATGTGGGAAAATAGTTTGTAATTTCGGTGCAATGGCCTTTTAATGTTAACTCCCATCAGATCAGAACTTGAAATCTAAATTGCGATGCTGTTAAAACCATTTGCACACAAAGAGACAAGCAGGTTGGAAAGAAATGACAGTGAATTGTCGGTAAGTTTTTATTAAACCTTAAGTACAAACTGCAAAAGTAAAAAACTGTCAATATAACCAACATGAGACTCTCTTTCCGAGTGGAGGGAAAGGCCGAGATGCGGCACTAATAAATTAAGTCACCAGAGACCCCACTGTGAGCAAGTAGTTTATACTGTAGAAAATGGAAGAAAACAAACAAAAACAGAACTGAAAAACAAAACAAAAAAAATCCCGTCAGAATAAAATATATTGTAAGGCCATAAAAACTTGACAAACCACTTTTTATGTTGAAAACACCCGACTTGGTATTTTATTAAATAGTCCTAAAACAGTTCAGTCTTCTGCGAGGGACGACAACCAACAAACTGGATTATAGGATTTTTTCCTTGACAGTCACCACTGGCAAGCTCAGTGCAACATGAGTAGCTACTACATTTCTGTTGAATTTTCAGTAATGAAAATGTAAAAACCCAACATATCTTTTTCCCTTTTCTTTAAAAAAGTAAAGCTAAACAAACAAAACTAGGTGGGGGGGGGGGGGGGGCAGTCGTTGGCTACTCAATATCTTCTTTCTTAGTGATATAAGCAGCACTTAAAATTTTTATACACGTTTAGCCAGAGCAACCCTGTAAGCGTCAAACTCACACGGATGAAGAAAGGGAAATGTAAGGCTTTTTCTTCATCAACCACTCTCCTCTGGGACGTTTTCTCTATTCCCTCCTTCCTTTCTTTATTCCTGAACCCCAGAACAAGGCTCAGGTATTTAAAGAGATTTACAGGATTATGTACAAAAAAAGTTAATGTTTTGTTTATGTTGGACTTTTTCCTCTCTCTAAAATCACTCATAATATATCTGGAAAAGGACAACAAAAAAAATGCAAAAGCCCAAAAACAAAAGGACAATTTAAAAAATACAAAAAAACAACAACTTGGATTTGATATTTCACATTTTACACTCTTTGACTAGTGGCTCTACTTGAGATAACACGTCAGACCAACAAAAGTAAAAAACACAAAATAATAATAATATAATATAATAATTAATGTTTACTGTTACAGATGAAACAAGAGGACTGGAAGAATGGAATGTTAACACGATTGCACATCTAGAACCAGAAAAGCCTGAAAGCCTCTCTGCCCTGTGGGGTTGGGGGAGCGTGAGCTAGCTGTTAGTAGATAGCATGTGCTGACCCCCCAGATTTTAAATTTTTGTGTTGTTATACAGTAATTATAACCAACAGCACCAATAAAATGGATCTCCTCGCTACGGATCAGGCACAGTTTTCACTTGCTAGCGAAGGAGGGATCCCTCCGTACTACCAGGAAGTGAGGTGAGACCTTTCACAGGTCAAGCAGCTGTAGCTCTGCCCCCTCTCACATCCACCGACAAACAGAAAACATCCACAATGACAAAGAACAGAAAATACACAGAAGACTTCTTGCAAAAAAAAACAAAGCTAAAATTTAAAATAGAACTTGAAACCAACCAACAATAAAACCAACATCGTAATCTTTCAAGTTTTTACCTCGCGTCACCAACCCCCCCCCCCCCCCCCGCCCAAGAAATAATTAAATAATTAAAAAAAGACTCCTCTTCCTCAAACCAAGGACAGAGAGAAACTTTGGGTAACTACTTGATGTCATTTTCATTTCACAAAACTGGAGAGGAAAACAAAAAGGCCGCCTTTTCATTTGTCCCACGTTCACAGTCGAGTGACGCATGATGAGAAGGAATGGGGTTCAGTCTCAGGGGGCGAGATGAGGGCAGGAAAGAGTGATGCAAGAAGAGGGTAACAAGTGTAACCCTCTGCAGTTAGAGGAGGATGGAGGTAAAAGGCTCAACAGGGCCCATCAAGCTTTCTTGTGAATGTTACGCTTAATGCTTGTAATGTTGTAAAAGACGACTTAAAGAGGGACGGTGGGATTCTATAATCAGCCAGAAAAAAAAAACAAATTCTTCTTTCACACTAGTGCAAAAAAAGACATCTTGCTTTTCTTTTTTTCCCCGTTTCTTTTTTTTTTTTTTTTTTTTATAAACAAGCCTGTCATACTAAGGGAGGAGGTGAATATCTTTTGGAGGGAGGACTTAGGTCAGGTGAGAGGATTTTCAAAGCTAAAAAACAATCAATCTTAAATATTGAGTGGTAGAGGAGGGATTGATAGTGATCCTGCTTAATGTAAAACAAAACAGGGGAGTTTTGGGAGGGTCGGGCCCGACATGGGCAGAGAGCACACCCCGGATGGCAATGTCGTGGCGTCCTCCTCAGGACACAGCAGCAGCAGCCTTGGGTATGTGGCTGGAGGACAGGCGTGCCAGGGACACCTCCACGGTGGCGCGCTTTCGGGGTCCTCGCTTGGCTGGCGATGCTTTGGCAGGGCTTAGGCCATGGCAAGGGTCCCCCGCTACTGCAGTGACAACAACTCCACCGCCACCTCCTCCGTTCTTCAACATGGCTCGGCCACACACCTGGTTCACCAAACTGTTGATTTGCTCCTAATTAGAAGGCACAGAAAAAAAAAAAAAATACACATTACATTTTTCTTGTTTATAAATGACCTTTTCTTTACATAATTTGCTCCTCTATAACCCAGTCATACAGAGTAGGAATTACATCATGAACAATGTTAAATCAGCTACTTCCTGAAGCAGTGTAAACCCTAGCTGATGTCTCCCCCATCTGGATGGAGAGCGAACTGAACCACAGCTGAAACAAACGGGGGGGGGGGGGGGGGGGGGGGGCAGCTCACCTCATCGTATCGGTACATCATCTTAAGGCCTCTGCAGGACTTGTGCTTCTCCACATAACGCAGGGCACACTCCAGACAGAAGACCACGTTGTCGGTCTCCTGAACCACCTGCACAGACGGAAACCGAAAGAGAGACATTACTGTAGGAACCACACACTCAATACAGAAGTCTCTCATTACGGAGATAAATCATTTAAATGTCTTCCACTCCTACACTATTCTGCACAAGTTGAATTTATTACAATATCGTGGCATTCAATTTGATCACTTCATCATTTGGTTTAGATGCTTTAAAATATTGGGCCATAAAAGAAGTCTTGCCAGTGTGCAAATAAATAGGGATGTTTTTATGTACAGTATATAAGCTCTATGTTTTTGCAGGGTATAATGCATACAAACTGAAAAACTCTTGCATTATTGATGATTACAGGAATAGATAACTTTAATAAAAACTTGCTTCAAAATGCCAAAGCATACGAAAACTACTGGCACTAAAGCATTTTAGAAAACGAGTCCCCGTGTCTCCCGACCACAGTCTGTGAACCGTGTGTGCCCTCTGCTCTCACCATGGACAGGTAGCAGAGATGCTGACAGATCTGACAGCGTCTCTCTGAGGACTCAAGTGCCAGCCATTTCCCACGGGGCTTCTTGCGTCCCTCCCCGGAGCCCAGGCTGCCGTCATGGGTGCCGTAGCGGGCAGAGGAGAGCAAACCTGCCTTGTACAGTTCCTGTCGTTGGCGCATCTCTATGTTCCTATTGGACAAGAAAGATACTGGTTAAGCGAGTTAGAGCCAGAAAAAACATTGCTGCCATCGTGCAAAAGCTGTGCTCAAACTCTTATGTTGCATTAAGTTGTTTTATTGTTCTGGGAAAATGTGAGGAGTGGGACATCTTCTATTAAAAAGGCGTTTGCAGTGGATAGCAGTTATATACAACATGAATATACCCATAATGCAACATTTGATTGCTTCAACAAGCGATTAGTTAAAAGGACGTGGAGTTTTCACTTACAGATACAATTCTACATTCTGCGTCCTACCTGAGGTCTTTGAGTAGAGCGGAGATGGTGGTGAGGAGAAGGCCATTGTCCCTCTTGGATTCGGCTGCAGCGATCTGGTACAGTAGCTTCTCCATGGAAAAGGGTTTGGCTATACGACGGCATTTCAGGTCCTGCACACAAAATCGGAACACACATTACAAATTATGATTCTCGTTAAAAATACTGTTTCTGATGTGTTTTATTGTGTCATTTCTTTATGTCTCAAAATAAAAACTCTGGTCATTTATTCGACCAGTTTGATTTTCCACATATACATAAGTGATGTGCCATTATTATTTGAACATAGCCCCGTGTACTGATCTGCCCTCCCAGATTCATGTGCTGACCTTTGCGGCCTGGTAACCCAGGTTCATCCAGTGCGGCGTGGCAAAGTGCACCGTCTCTGACACGCTGTAGCCACAGCACACTTTAGAGACGAAGGCACCGGGGTAGCAGACCACAAACTGGCCGCTCCGCTGGACCGTACGATAAACCTTGATGCCTTCGCGGCACAGCACCTCTGGAGAGATCTGGAAGACCAAAAATGTGTGTTACATTTCTGAGACTGTATATTTTTTTGGGAACAAAGTGGCTTCAGAGAGTTCAGAAAACACTGACCATGATGTTCTTCTCCAACATTTCTAGTCCTGGGGTGCCATTGGCCTGAAGCAGTGTATGGACCACCTTGTCCAGCTTAGCCTTCTCCTCAGCAGGGACAGAATACCTGTGGGAGGGACACACACAGACATCAACACACATGGACAGAGTCATACTAAAGGTTCCATCACAGTAACAATCAGTTGAATCTACTCCAATTGCAAAGAATTGTCCACCGTTATACTGTTACTTATCCTAATGGTTTCTCTACCTCGGTGTTATCATGTGTACTCTCTATATCAGTGACGATGAGGAAGAGAGCCTGGTGAACACTTACCAAATGCAATCAGCACCAGTGTGTAAGTAATCAATAAATGGAAGGCGATTTTGGTCTCGAGACCAGCATGAGGTAGAAAAGACCATGCCAATGTTAAGCCAGGGAATGGTCACCCCTAGGGAGACAGGGGGGTTTAAAGAGAAGGAAACAAGAGCATAAGGTTATTATTACTAGCTGCAAATTACAGACACAATGACATTGTGAACTGCTCCAGAAAATGCATTTATAGGGCAAAATGACTGAGAGATTATTAGGGTTTGTTTGAGTTTGCTATTGAGCCTTAATGCTGTAGAGGAATGCCTTTACAATTCCTTACCAGGCACAGCACCCAGATGCCTCAGAATGGATCCAGAGTTATTGGGAAGGACAGTGAGGTTCCATCCATGTCTGAGGAAAAGATAAGAGGAAATGGTCATTTCTACATTATTTTCCAGGGATAAAGAAGAGACAAGATGGCTAAAGAAGATGAAGCAGACAGCGTCCACCTTCTAAGATGAATACTTATGAATACTCAGTTAACAGGTCAGGACGACAGTCTGGCAACACAAGCAGAATATTCTGTGCGAGCTTTAAAGTGAGTGTGGTGTAATGAGCTACTTACTTTGAAAATGGCTCTGACTTTCCTGTGGGGAATCCACTGCCATGTGTGCTAGTGTCCACCTTCCCACAATGCACTGCCACATGGCTGTCTCTCTGCTCCACAATCCTCCAGTACTCTTCCTGCAGGAACAAAAAAGGAAGGAAAGCCAATCAGTGGAAGAATGCATAAAGCAAGGTTAGATAACTGAAGTTTTAGGTAAAAACAGAATAATACCATTTTTAATGAGGTTCACATGAATGAAAACTACATTTTTCATTATGAAGAAAATATACATTTTAAGACATGCCACTAGAAGCTTTAGTGTGTCATCGTTATAAAGTCATACAACAACAATAGTATAGTCTGCAATGAATACAATTACCACCTAGTATTTCTATGCATCCACCAACCCGTCATGTTGCGGTTTATATCCATGTCTGTCCAAAATTTCATCATTTCATCATTTTAGATATTTTTGTGAAATTAGCATAATTAGCATATGAATTCTTCAGTTATGGCCAGAAACAAGTTTTGTGAGGTCGTAGTGACCTTTGACCACCAAATTCTAATAAGTTCAACCACCACCGCATTAAAACCCGTAAAAGTCATATTATAGTATGGCATGAAAAGTCCGAAAAAGTCATAGTATATCATAAAAATGTCATACTACAGTATGCCTTAAAGGAGTCATAAAAAGACAGCATAGTACAGTGGTTCCTTCCCAAATGTGATTATTAGAGGGTTTTCTAAGTCCTCTGGGGGCTTTGGACAGTTGGTCAGACATATTTTATCTATATAATCCACAGAACTCACCGTCAGCAGTCTTTATTGGAACCATTTACTTGTAGAACATTGTTCCAATAAAACGCTGGACAGTGAGTCCTGTGGATTGTCTATGCAGACAATGCAGTTTACATTCAGTACAAGATGTTAAGCATGCTAACCTCAACATCAGCAGCCCCTGGCTCCTTGTTAAAGCACATGGTCATGGTGTTCCGGGCTATCCTGAAGAAGTTAGTCAAAGACACCGATTTCCCCTGCAACAAAGAGGCATTCGACATTATGAGTCGCAGCATACGACAGGAATCTGAGGGGAAGAGAAGCCTCCAGACTTCGCTCCGCATATGTATCGTCTTCTGTCACGCTAACATAAGTATTGGGAATGTAAACCACGAGAAGAGCATGAATAGATTAAGAGCAAAGAAAATATTGCTGGACATGAATGAACTACGAGTCAAAAGAAAAAGAAGCGTTATGGTTAAATACTGTACATGCACAGACAGTTGTATGAACTTGTACATGTGTATGTACTACATGCGTCTCCATACGGCTCCACCTCTGTGCTTCCCCTACAAGCCACAGACACGTTTCCCATGGTTTTGACCCGCTCTATGGACATTCCTGCTCCAGAGATGCTTTGAAGGTTGACATAAATCTGCCGGCTCGGGGCTTTCAGAGGTACGGACCGTGATGAAAGATGACCTTGTGGATTCCTCATCCTCACAGTGACAATTTGTCTTTTCTTTTTTCTTCTTAGCTATCCAGATTTTTTATTTTTTTATTTTTTAAACGAACTGACCTTATTATAATTTCTATTATTACAAAAGCTGCAGGGTTGTAAAATAATGCAGTTAAATACAGCAGTGACCCAGTAAGCAACACTTTCTTTCGGAGAGTCAGAAGCAGCACTTATATCCAAGCCTTCCCTGGTGTAATTGGAGTTAATTATACCCTTGACATGCACTTTGTTCTCTTGATAGAAAGGTAAAATGTAACCTCCTTTTGGGGGCCACTGCAAGAAAAATGCATACAAATGTGAGCTGTGGAGAAAAGTGATGGGTCATATTTAGACTGTCCTGTCAGGATGGTGACAGCCATTCACATGCCACTGCATTAAACAGAATCTGTCTGTAGACTGTACCTGGTCGAGTCTGTTGAAGATATCTCAGTTTTTCAGAGGGAGGTCATAGAGAGCGATTTAGTTACTAAAGGGAGGGGGGGGGGGGGGGGGGGGGGGGGAGGGAGGGAATCAAATGGGCTCCACATTTGAGTTGGGTAAGTAAGTATCTTGATTACAGAAATAATTAGTGTTTCAAGATGCCTTGGCATGACAAAAAAAATGTGCTCACAAGCTCTTTGCAAATAAACATTGCATCAACAATACGTGTGTGGCGTATGTGTTTGCACATTTGCACATGTGGATTTCTACACATGCATAAAGAACCGCTAGCCTTTGCACTGATGCGTGCGTGTTTGGGGTTCAGGGGCTTGGCAGAGGGATTGGTGGGAGGACATGATAGAGAAAGACAGAGGAGATTTGGGTAAATAGCTAAGAGCAAGGGCATGGGCTGAAGGAGAGAAGCCATGGGGGGGGGGAGCTGGATTAAAGGAGCTGGAGAAGGCGGGGTTTGAAGGGGGCGGGACAGGGGGGGTGAGGGGAAGGGCTGGTTTGAGAGCTGCCGTCTCTCTGACCTACATTTCAGCCAGCCAGAATCAACACAGCTGCCAGCAGGCAGGGGAGGTGGGAATACATCTAATGTGCATACACACAAGCAAGACTACTGACCACCTTACCCACACACCCACACACACACACACACACACACACAGCTGCACAGAAATATTTAGCAAAACCATAAGAGGTGCATGGTACCGTCACAACAAAAACCCGGTCTTAACACTGCAGCAACATGACACATTTACACATACTTCTGCATGCAAACAAATGTGCAAAATGTTTGCTTTTATAAACCACAATCTATGAAACCCAGTCATATAGTGTATTGTAACTATTTATAGCACCGCGTAGCTCCTCCTCTAAAGATAGGGGGCATATGTTGGTACTTTAGAACGGGCACAGTGATATCAAAACGCTCACATTTAAGTGGCGATAATATGGAAAGTGTAGGACGTTTGCACCTCAGGTGTAGTCGTGATTCAGATAGTTGTGAGATGCAGACATCTGGCTGAGCAATAATGAGGCCTTTGAAGACTGTTCAGGTACCGACAACAAGCTATAAAAAGGTCTGGAATTTAACATAAAACCAAGACAATGTTCATGTGTCTTTGTGATGAGTAGAGAAAAATGAAAACAAGGGCAACCATGATTAAGGGGGCGGGCCGGCCAATGAGGAGGCGGCATCCACAGATGTTTCTGTATGTTAATGCTACTGCTGATGCAAAGATGGCTGTAAACTTCACAGCAAACGCTGAAATGACCCTGGACTAGTAACGCTGTCAGTAAGAGTTCACCATTACCATCGTTACCTTGAATTCTTGAAGAAAACTTTGTTTTGCTTGCACGCCTCCACGATGAACGAAGTAAAAGAGAAACGTCCTGATGAATTAAAGTAAGGGTGCCGCGTTTAACGACAGCAAAGCTACATTAAAACATCTGTTGAACTTGTGCCGTAACATCCAATTCTCACTTATCCAATCGTATGCTCACTGCACGATGCACGTGTTTTGGAAGTAGTAAATATACGACTGTATGAATGAGAGTTGGATTATACTGGTTGTGTGCGAATTTGTTAATGGATGTTTTGATAGAGTTTTGCGGTTGTTAAATACGTCCCCCATCTACTTCAATCCTCAGTTTTTGGATACTCTGTTCCCGGTGGAGGCATGTGAGAAAAAGACAGTATTCTTCAAGAATTCAAGGTAGCACGAGTGGGGTGAATTAATATAAAAATCGCCGTTTTGTGGTTGAAGTATTCCTTTAAGATCCCAAAACCTCATTTAAAAAGAAAAACAGAAAAGATGTGCTTCTTGCCCGTTACGTTTCAAATACGTCACGTAAACAGCAAACGCTCCCTTCATCCTCACCTTGTTAATACATTTGTGCTGGTCACTGAGGACGCCCCTGTCCTCCTCCTGCTGTTGCTGCTGCTGCTGCGGCTGCTGCTCCTCTCCAAGCTGCCTGTCCTCTTTGCCTTGTCTTTCCTGAGCGAAGAGCCGGCGCCGGCCCGCTTTGACCTGAGCCTCTAGCTCCTTCAGACGATGATACACTCCATTGGCGCGGTGGTTCCCCGTCGCCCCTCCCACTATTCCACCTACCAGCCCGTTCTTGGGCTCGTAGCGTGGCAGCACCAGTGCGCTAGGCGCCGAGGAGTCCGAGAGACCCTCCAGAGGGCCCCGGCGCGACTCCAGATTCTTTTTCTCCTGCAGCACTTCGGCCTGCAGTCTCAGGCGCTCCTCAGCGCTGAGCGAGTCATAGGAGAGGATGTACTGGAGATACGCCTCCTGCAGCTTGGCCAGCCGGTCCTGCGCCGACTTAGGGATGCGCAGGAGGTCGGCTAGCTTGGTCCACTTCTTCAGGTCCATCACCTGCTGCATGCCGCCCATGTCGTTGATGAGCTGGAAAAAACGTGACAGGTCCACTTCACAGCCACCTGCGTGGAGCAGAAGGGAAACATGAAGAGTGAGCTTACAGTGGGTAGTCATACAAATTGTGAAGGTTGATGCAGGACTCCATGTGTCTCATGGTAACATTAAAAATGTATCAAGCATCTGCACCTTTGGCAAAACCTCCATCCCAGTTCATTTCATTTTAAAGTGCCAATTGATCCGTCACCTTTCAAAATGATCTGAACCATCATTGTGCCAAACAGAGACACAAATTCTGTTAATGTAAAACTGATCTGCTGGGCGCAGTGAAGGAAGTCATTTGGAACCAGGGTGTCCTGGCTGGCTGAAGCCACTCCTCTGTGGCTCACAGGCTGCCAGATCTCTCTGGCTAACGGCCGCGTACCAAAACGGGCTAAAATGAATACAGCTGTATATTAAAAGCAACAAACACGGCATAGCACATGCCCAACATGAACCAGTGCAAAACTAATACAATTCAACAACCGCGTATGCATCGGGAACGGAAAAACTCACTTCTACAGATTCCGTCTTAGCTGGGCTGTTTAAAGGCTCATAAAATGCTGATGTCATTGTGAGAAATGGAAGGTGACCAGACAATCTGGGGTTAAATATTGTTTTTATGGCCCGTCAGGCCCCTCGCCAAGTTGTTCCACATTGTTACTGTCATCTATAAACGGGAAGATATAATCAGGCGAAATGCCACTGACACCAATGGAAATGGCAACCTTTGCTGCTATTGTCCTAGCAGATGTGACAAGACACAGTTTACAAAGTGCAGGATACTGAGAAGGTAAAAGGCTTTTTTTTTAATATACTGTTTTTAGTTTATCCTTCTCTCATCATCTACATTCAACACAAGCGTAGACATGGCTGAGAGGAGGAGTTTGGAATGGGGTGTCTGGGTTTAATACACTCCCATACAATCGATGGCTCTGATCCTCTGTGGCAGCCTGCAGGAAGAAACCTGTGGCTTATTGCTTAGTTAATTCAATCAACTCAGGAAGGAGTTTCGTAGACTAAATTGTCTTGTGTACCATTCACATATACATATGTGCCCCCCCCCTGTATGGCTCACTTACCAATGACAGGTGGCTCATCCATGGTAATGCCCTGAGATTTGAGGTGCTTGCGAATGCAGGCTAGCCGCTGCACGTTGGGGCCCCAGCGCCGGCCCAGCATGTGGACCCTCTGCACCTGTGTAACAAAACGCATCTCCTCGCTCAGCTTGCACTCCGGCCTCCAGTCTGGTGGTGGGCCCACGCGACACATTCCAGCCACCTCGGCCTGCTCCCTCACCGCATCCAAGTACACCAGGGGGTCCTGGAACTCCCGCGGCACCGGCCGGAAGACGGGGGCTTCACCCAGAGCCGGCCACCCATCTGGCCTGCTCCGCTGGCGCTCCCACTCCTTCTCTTGCGCACGTTCCTTCTGGCGTGCCGTCTCTTTCTCGCGCTCCCACTCCTTGTCTCGGTCAGCCAGCCGAAACGCTGCTGGTTTGAGCTGCCCGGGGTTGCTGGTGGATGTCAGCAGAGAGGAGGTGTTGGAGGAACACACAGAGGTCTGTTGGGGGTCTGAGGTAGTGTTGGCGCGACTGGGGTTCTGTGGGTGATTCGGGCCTGATGAGGGTGAGGAGGAGTTCCGACCGTGAGACCTGCTCTGCTGCTGCTGTGCTTGTCGAATCAACATCAGCTTGCCGGCTGACGCCCGCTTGGGTCGCTGGTTCACCGGCTCCGCATTGGCTGCTGGTGTATTAGGAGGCGGGGTTTGTTGAGGAGGAGGAGTAGGAGGTGGGGTAACAGGTGGAGTTTGTTTGGGAGAAGGGGGTGTGTCTGATTCGTGTCCGTTGGAAACTGGAGTGGTGGTTTGTGTGGCAGCTTTCTCTTGATTGGCCGCCTTCTTGCTGCGCGTCTCCAGAGGTGCGGGTTGAAGCTTGGCCTTCTTGGCCTCAATGCCAGTGGTTTTGGCTTTTTGCTCAACAACCCCTGTCCCCACAGAGCTGAGGACCACCTCCAGACGCCGCTTGGAGTTACGCAGTCCCTCTCGACCCGGGCACTCCCCTTGCTGGCACTGTCTCTGCCCGTCCTCCTTGGCCAGGGTGTTGTACCGCTGCCCATTTAGCCTGCCGTTGAGGCGGGCGACGGCAGCCACATTGATAAGCCCATTGGATAGTAGCACCTGTTTGCGGGTTTTTGCATTGCTGTGGTGGGCTGGTGCCGCTGCTTTTCCTGAGTTAGCCAGCCCATTGCTGGCTGCTGGCTGGCTATGCTGATTGTGATTGTTCGCCGACGATGGTGCCGAGGCGCTGTTGTGTTTGTTGCTGCTGCTGAGTTTGGTTTTCTTGCCCAGTTCTCTCTGTTTGGCTTTGGTGTAGGTGACGTGGCCCTTGGACACGGTGGCTGTGTACTTCTTCACAGTTTTGGACGGCAGTCGGAAGTCGCGGCTCTTCTTGGTACCACCGACAGCTTGTGCCGAGCCCGCCCGCGTCAGCCCGTTCACTTTAGAGACCTGAGAGGAAATGGGATAGAGATAGGACAAGTTAGATGAATAAGATAAAGAACCTTATCACAATGTTTTGGATCAATCATGGATATGAAGTAATTGAAATATTCTGGAAAACAGGAATCTTCGCTGGAATGGAAGGAGGGGGGGGGCGGTTATATCTCCAAAATAATCCTGTTTGATGAGACCTCTGAATATAAAAAGTTAAAAACAGTATTGCATTAAAGATAGTAACCCACACACAGATACAATTCTATAATCAGAAAGCACAGCAACACACACACACACACACACACTCACACACACACGGGCGTGGGCACGCCCACACTCCACAATGACGGGGCCAAACATATTTGCGGAAGTCTACACTATTCATTTGACAACCGATCAACTCTTTTGATTACTATACTTTCAAACGCAGTACACTTTTGTAAACTGCAGCTCAAACTGCTGTCAACACAAAGGCAGAGATTTAGGATATGCGCAAACCAAAACCCACTACATCCCGAGATAAACAACAGTTTAGAACGGGCAGATAAAAGAGAAATGGCATGAGAGGGAGAGAAGGGATCACTCCATGGTTTCTGCTAGCAGATGGCTGGACAGTATGAGGTCGGAGGTGGGGTCATTGGGACGGAATAAAATCCCATCCGGGCACATAAAAACAGCCTTTTATTTGCTAACAGTTTTCCTGAAACGCTATAATTCAATTTTTTGAGCAGAGACAGAGAGAGAGAGACAGACAGAGACTGTATGTGTACATGAATGTGTGTGAAGCCTTTGAGGCCTCCAGCTGTGGATCAGTGGTTTGGCACAGTGGTGTCTGGTTCCGTGGCTGGCCCACTGGCTACAGCTGTGTGAAGAAACACGGCCACCCTCTCCCTCAGTGCAAAGAGCTTTACAGCTGGATCAGCACATGTAAGAATCCATTGTGTAAAATGTAATTCTGTACAGGACTCTGTCTAGCTCAATCTCTACATTGCCCACTATGCATCTCTAAGAACATCCACTTCTCTCTCTTCCTCTCCCTCCTCGTCCATGTTGTTTTCATGGCCCACTTGCAGTGCTGCCAGGAGTTTCTCATTCCTCTCTCTCCAATGTGTGTGCATATATATATATATATATATAAGAGAGAAAGAGAGAGAAAGAGAAAGAGAAAGAGAAGAGAGAGAGAGAGAGAGAGAGAGAGAGAGAGAGAGAGAGAGAGAGAGAGAGAGAGAGAGAGAGAGAGAGAGAGAGAGATACAGTGTTAGGAGATCTTGTAAAATTAAAGATATGTGGCTGCCGATATCTGACTGGGTTGAGCAGGATATATACTTTTCCTTTTGTTGTTATTCTCTCATATCCAAACGATGCATTGCAAGGTTGGGAAAGACACGCTTGTACTCCAGCCATCATGGAGCCCTGCTGTCTTTAGAAAATTAATGATAATATTTCGCCGCCATCCGTCCACGGTACCCGCGTGCCTTTCTGTCCAGACCAGCTGGAAGTGAACCACAGAAAACAGAAAGGAAGGAGGAGGGATGGGAGAGATGGAGTTATCAATCACAGTTGGGGCGCCACAGGAGGGAGGTGACAGCCGGCCCATTGACAGGTTTGCCTTTGAAGGGCTCTCGTGTCACACTTGTGTGTGTGTGTGTGTGTATATATGTATATATATATATATATATATATATATATATAGATATATATAGATATAGATATAGATATATATATATGTATGTATACGTGTGTGTGTGTCTGCTCATGTATTGTATTGTGTTCATCTCAGGTGGCGGGGGGGCCGACACAAAGACCAAGCCATTAAAAGATAAGGGGGGACTGAAACCTAACCCTGCCTCCGTCAATCATTCCCCTCCAACACACACACACCATGGAAAAACACAGGGTGACAAGGAGAGAGGGAATAAAGAATGGGTGTTGAGGAGTGGGGAGTGGAAAGGGATGAAGACTGAGACAGAAAGACAGAAACAAGGCTGCACAGCAAGCCCTGCGAGTCACATTATGTGCGTTCCTCACAAAAAAAAAAAAAGAATTTATCTACCAATGGGACACAATATCACAACGTTCAACTGCTGCACTGATGCTGAAAAAGTACCTAACTGCTAAAGAAGCAGTTCTCCAGATAGCTACGATATTTCTCCAGCCACAGTTTGCTGACAAAGCATTGAATCCGAGAGACACCACACTGTCGTGACCGCTTCCTGCCACAGGAGGGCTCAGTGGACCGGCTCCTCTTCAGGGGAGCTCGGCAAGTCTCCATCACTTTTCTCTCTTTAATTATTCGGTCTGGTGGCAAAGAAGGACGGCAAGACGGGTGATGACGAGAGAAAGGAAATACGAAGCAGAGCCAAAGAGGCAGGAGCTAGTTTAAATACTTTGCGGGGGAAGGAAGGAAAGAAAGAGAGAGCAAGAGATGCGGAAAAGGACATGGAAGCTCACTCGCGCTAACAGCCACTGGTAGAGAGAAATGAGAGGGACGATGGACAATGGAGCCAAAGGGAAAAAACTGAACACAAACACACACACAGGCAGCCGGATACTGTTCTGGAGTGGATTTCGGTCGCATGTGAGCAGGGAAGGGGAGGGGGGAGGGAGGGAGGTGGTCTAGATGACATCATGTGTTGCTATAGCCCAGCTGAGGCCTGGCAGGAAGATTTTTAACAGGCAACATCTGCAGGAGCCGGCCCTGAGAAGAAGAACGGGGAGAGAAAGAGAGAGAGAGAGAGAGAGAGAGAGAGAGAGAGAGAGAGAGAGCCAGACGATAGAGTAAGACAGGAGCTAGTTTAACCCTTGCAAAGCCCTGCTGAGTGACAAAGGAAGGGAGACGCAGGAGCGCTTGTGCACATTTTGAATCACATGTGGTCACAGACAGATTTCTACCTCTTTGTCAGGATGTAGCAGAAGCTCCTTAGGTCAACCTGAGGTACCACTGGTGGTGGCAGGCCCCTCACTGAACATGTAACTACACATCAAGGCTATTTCATGTTTTCTCCGAAACGCGTCGGATGTCGGAAGAGATCGTTGAAGTGAAGGCAAAACACGTGGCAAGTTGAAGAAACGCTCCGTATTGTTCTCGTTTGTAATCTAGCAAAACCATTCCCAGTGCAACGCTCCTCCTCCCCGTGATGCTCTCTCTCACCAGGGGCATGAAATAATGTAAACGCCATAACTTTGGGAATATAATGAACGCGTGACACAGCTTGACGGCGTGCAACACATCCATCAAGTGTTACGGCGGTGCGATGACTATCAACGGGTTAAATCTCGTGCTGAGCTACAAATCAATTCCGATGCCGGAGTCATTTACGGTGCGACTGCCAGAACACCTCGACGGCGAGGCATAAATCCGGCTTAAGCCTTCTTTCCCCTCTGCTGTCTTATTAGGGAGCGATGCGATGCGGCCCTGGGCAGGTTGACTTTTAAGCAGCTAGAGAAAGGTCAGTACAGCCTGGCACTAATAACGCACACAATGCAAAAGCCCTTTCATAAACTAACGGGGAGAGATCCACATACAGCAGCTGCAACAAGAAGCTTCGTGAGAGAACTGAGGGAAACGCATTTCATTTTCAATAAACATTGAATTCTTCTCGGTGTGTGTGTGTGTGTGTGTGTGTGTGTGTTATCTATTATCCCTTTTGACATGTTGTAGTATTATGAGGGAGGTTAATTGAGGATGGCAGAGGACAAACAACCAAACAAGAAAGTGCAGAGTCCTTTGCGAATGGTGCCGAGTCGGCTCAATGGTTTGGCCCTGCGCACACCACCTGCGCTCGCTGATCTGTGCAGCTGCTTTGCCGACATCCCTGCTTTTGTTATTTAATTAAAATGGATAGAATCATATTGTTTTATAAAAAGGTCCTGTTATGGCGCATGTATTTTTGTTGATACAAACCGCTATTAAATTAAGCAGAACGGAATCACTGCGAATTGAATTACGATAATGCCTTTACCCTTCGGTTCCACACACACACACACACGTTCTTTTTACGGCTACATAATCACTTAACCTTTTATATGGCTTAGTCTGTATTTTCGCAGTGGGTCGTGTGTATAAATGTGTGCGAGTCTTGAGCACACACGGTTAACACACATACTGTTCATGCTAATTGAAGGGAGAGCGAGAGGGAGAAAAAAAAAAAGAAGAAGCACTAATCCTTCCAAATGATTGGAGCCATGTTGTCAAGGGCAAGATCCGTCTCTTTGACACAGAAGCAGAGAGAGAGAGAGAGAGAGAGAGAGAGAGAGAGAGAGAGAGAGAGAGAGAGAGAGCGAGAGCGAGAAAGAGAGAGAGAAAGAGAGAGAGAAATAGAGAGAGAAAGAGAGAGAGAGAGATGCAACAAGAGGAAGGTAGAATGAGAGCAAAAAACACACCACGACAGGAGTCAAAAGAATCAAGCAGGGTGCCAGCAGCGGATTGAAACAGAAAGAGAGTAGAGGAAGAGTGATAGAACAAAGACTAGTGAGTTAGTGGAGCTGAAGTTTGGCTTGGCAGGAAGTCACTCTCATTGAGAGGCATTGTTGGTTTTGCTGGACAATTCCAGCCACTCGGAAAACCTGAAGCACATGCCCGAGTCTGCATCGGCGGCAGCACATTACAGCAACAATAGCGCTGGATAGGAGGTCGACACTCAACAGGAAGGAAAAGGCCGAAAAGGAAATGGGAAAGAAGACAGAAAGGAAGCAAAATAGATTATGAGAGAGAAAAAGACAGAATGAAATGTGGTGCCTCAACAGACAGTTCACTTCTGACTAGCTGATGTGATCATACGAATGCAGGTTTTCTGACGAAAGCCACCTCTGTCCCCTTTCTACCATCTCCTCCTCTTCTTCTTTCACTTTGTGGGGTTCCTTGAGACCTGCTACGTGCCACGGAGAGGGAGGAAGGCCTTCACAGGCTCTAGCCAGCATTACTAAATATAGCTGCAGTCGCAGCAGGCCAAAACACAATCATTACTCTCCCAGACACAATAGATGGTGGGGAGAGGAGAGGAGAGGAGAGAGGAGAGGAAAAGGAAGAGCACAGGGAGGACAAGGCAAAGGAGGAAATCAGCAACTAAAAGTAAGTAGAGAACGGGGAGAAGAAAGGCACAAGAGTAGTTAGGATAAATCATTGAGAGAAGATAAAAAAAGAGGATGTGACAGATGGGAAAATGAGAATAAGAGTCAGGAGAGGGGAGGATTTCAAGTACGCATAATGGACAAAAAAGCATGCTGCACCTCGAGCCAATAAATACAGAAAACTCCATATCATCTCAAGTTTAATAGCTAATGCAAACCATTCATCTGCCATCGAAGGTTCCCTTTTGGAGAATACTTTCTCTGTACGCTACCGTCACATTTCCCAAGGTCTCCTGAGGAAGCTATAGACATGCTTTCATCCTTTTCCTTTCCATAAGATATCTAGCATATTATGGCTTTGAAATTATAATACTGGCTGCTCCTGGCCATACAGTACCTGTTTGCGTAGCTCCTCAGCAGCTCTCCTCGGTGGCAGCCCGTTGGCTGAGCCTCTGCTGCTGGCCAGGGCCTGCTGCCTCGTGTGCTCCCGTGCCTCCGCCCGCTCACTGCGCTCCCTCAGTAGGGGCGGAGGTGGAGGCGGCGGAGGTGGCAGCGGGGGGGCTGGCGTGTCCCTGCCGTGAGTTCCCGCCTTGGGCCTCGGACTCTCCCTGGTCCCTGCTTTACCGTGGCTGTTGAAAACTGGAGGGGGGGGGGGGGGGGGGGGAAGAGAAGAGTCAGGTGTGCTTCTTTTATCATTCTTAAGGTGGGAGAGGAGGAAACCAAACACAACTAGGGACAGATCTCTTTTTAGCTTGAAGTGGCTATTCACATACTTGAAATTAGATTTGAATTTTGCTGAGATGGCATTTAGCAGAAATGTTTTTTTCATACACCATCTTTAATAGAGCTAAATGAGGAAACAACATTGTACTGTTTCGGGACCAGGGATCACTGATGAAGCTTACTGGTTGTAGTTGTCCATCTGCTCCCAGTATATGAAATATACTTTCAAAAATAATGGAGAGAGTTTGAGCTTCTTCTTAGATTTAGTACTCTGCAAGGAGTGCAGCAACATGACACTCTGCATTGAAGCTTGGCATGATTCACTGTTGAGATTTAGGAATTTAAAGGGTATATTTACACGTTTTATTTTTTCAAGTTCTGCAACCTAGTTCCTAATTCCTAATGTGCACAAGTTAAAAGTAAAATAAATAAATTAAATTAAATTAAAAAATGTAGCCGCTGTAAAGAAAACAGGATATTGTGGTAAGTTCCTATCAGGTAGCAAGGCATAAATACCCTCGGACATATACTATGTTTTCTCAGGCTACCGTCTACCTATGCCAATGCCAATATGTGGACATAAGTCTCAATACCCCCCCTGTAGTGCAGAATGGCATATGAACCCCTTGCACACCAAACCACAACGACCAAGTGGAAAAGGAGTGACAGGGTTTACAAATAGCTAACAAATAGTGCCCAATCAGTAAAATATGCATGATTTAAGGTGTATGAAAACGTCTTTATACTACATGTCAAAGAACCTGTTCAAAATGGACGCAGACTTCACCAACCCCCGGGGATGATGTTAAACAGGTCCAACGGGAGCGTGGTAATTGACAAACGCATTCAATAGCTCCCTCTTCAGCTTTAATGAGGCTCAATTCAAAGTTTCACGGCGTCGTACTATCAGCTGTATGGAAAGAATGACGGGAGGCCGAGGCACACAAACACAGAGCATTTACAGCACACGTGCAATGCACAGCATGATGATGATACGTGTGCACATTTTGGTCTACAGAAGACGCGTGTATTTGTGCTATACTGTATCCACTCATAACCCCAAGTGAGCGCCTGCGAGTCTCTCGGGCCCCCAGCTCTATGAAAAATTAGAGAAATACTGACATTTTGAGAAGTGAGCTAAGCAAGAAACGGAGCCCAATAAAAGCTGTTTAATTTAGCAATGTCAACATGGCACACGGCCGAGTGGGAGAGACGGCGCGCTGATGAATGGCCTACAATGTAGGGCCTTTCCTGTCTCGCTTTACCTCCCAGAATAAAATGCTTCTCTCTCCTTCACTAATTCTATTCCTCGACTGTTTCCCCCTCCTCCTCTCTCCTCTCTCCTCCTCCTCCTCCTCCTCCTCCTCCCTCAGAGCCCATATAACCCTGCTGGAGGGTGGCCCAAGCTGCGTATTAAAGTGTGATGTTTGACACCAATCTTAAAACCACAAAATGTACTGAGGGGTGTGTGTGCCTGATACCCAACACAGCACAAATACTGTCTCAACACTGGAGCAATGACCCTGTCTTGACTGTGTGTACACACTTGTGTGTGTGTAAACGTCTGTTTCGGTGTCCTTAACCCCCCCCATCTCTATTGTTCCCTACAAAGTATATCTGCTTATTTCCCTCTTATCTATTTATTTAGTATATCACAGTGAAGGCGCCGAGCTGCTTTGCAAACAGTGTTGGTATACGAGATAAGAAAGGAGACTAAAGCTGTCCTCATGCACACAACAAGCCCGGATTTGTTCAAACAGGTTTCACTATCCTAGTTCGTGCTCCTTCTGCAGATATGTGCATATGTACAGTTTATGTTTCAAGCTGCAGCTACAGATGTTCATGAAAGAACGAGTATGTATTTATGCTTGTTTTGGGTGGTAGACACTTGTCAGTGAAAGATACAAAGGCAGTGCACACTTCTCCAAGAACGGTGCACCGGACCCCTCTCCCTCCTTCTCTCTTCATCCCGCCAGTCTCTCTCCTCCTCCACATTCCACTTGAGAGGATGACAGAGTAAAGAGCTGAGCAAAGCGCTCACCTTTTGAACCTTTCTCGCGGCGATTCTACCGACTAAGGAGGGAGGGAGAGTCTCAGGGAGGGCGAAAAAGGAGGAACCATAAAATCCAGCCGTTGTTTTGTGGGGGAAACGCCTGGCCGGAAGGATTGTGTGTCTCTAAAGTCTGCCAGGGAGGGAGGGCCTCCAGGTTAAAATCGTTTCTCTGCTGCTTTGTTCAAATAAAAACCTCTAGGAGCAATATTATGGATCCTATGAAATAAGTACACGTTAGACCTTTTACACTGCAAAGAAAGGTCTCCATCTTATCAGTTTTCATCCATGATTGAGCCTCAAAAGCCTGATTGTCTTAATTATTAAAATCTGCCTGTGAAGTAAGATTATTAGTTAAAAAAAAAAAAAAAAACTTTTTCTGGATTACAAAACAAAAATCACTTGACAAGATGCAGCGCACTTGTTTTTACAGTCATCAATCTTTGGATTGGGAGTGAGATTCGTTTATGGGCTCAGTTGCATGCATGCAACTTCCTAAATGTTGTGCACAACTGTGAGTCTGTGTATTCGTCCAAATGTCTACTTGCCCCAAGGGGTGTACGCATGCTGTCACTGCGCTGTGTGTGTGTGTGTGTGTGTGTGTGTGTGTCGAGGGCCCTGGCCAGCTGTTGCAGTGCGTGCATAAACACCTTGTTAGGTCTTAGCAAGCTAAGTGTTAATTGGGGTGGAAAGAGTTGATGTGCCGCTATGCTAACCCATGTGACTTACCCTGTCTCTGCAGTGGAAAAAACAAGAGTGCAAACTTAGGAAATTGCTCACGTTCACATACTAGAACAGCACTACCACTCTGTCCACTGTCCCATGACTCATTCTGTGCTCCTGTTTGGCCAAAGGTTTTCTCTTCCTCAGTTGCATTTCTCATCAATCACTCTTTTTTTCCAAAAATGAATCTTTCCATTTCTCTTTAGTTATTCTGCTGGTGCATCATCCTTCAATCTACCTCACCTCCTTTTTCATCCATCTCTCTCTCTCTCTCTCTTTCTTTTTCTGCTTTTCTCTGTCAACCTCTTCTTCTCCTGCCCTTACCGTGCCCGTTGAGGGGCTGCCTGGTGGGGAACTTGCCCTTGCGGGGTGTCGAGTGGCAGGAGGAGGAGGCCGACACTTGGCTGTTGGTTCCCCCACCTTGAGAGTGGATCCCACCTCCGTTCCTCACCACCTCCTCCTCCTCCTCTTCCTCATCGTCCTCCAGGTCCTCCTCCTCCTGGGAGCTTCCGAAGTAGGCCATGTTGCTGGGCAGGGCTGATGAACCTGAGTGCAGAGAGGTGCAGGAAAGGAGGAGAAAGGGTACAGAGACGGGGAGATGAATAATAAAGAGGTAGGTTGGGGGAGGAGGGAGAGCGAGAAAAGGGAAATAATTAGAGTTTGAAACGGGCACTGAAAAACACAGCTTTGCTGTAATTCTGTTTCCCACTCAACACCTTTTTTGAGACCCCCAGCAATCTATGTGTGGAAAAAAAGTCTCTTTTTTCATTCTAATCTCTGAAATTACAGATGAATCAACCTCAATAAACGAGTAGTGAAGTATTAATGTAAAAATAGAAGCTGCCAAAGCATTTGTGAATAATGGTGATTGTGCTGCTGTCATTATCCCCGCTGGTGGCCTATTGAAGCTTTGTAAACTGCTCTGCACATAGCGGCTCCATTGTTGCATTTGCATACACACCACAATGTTCACATGGTTTGCAAAGCGTTGACAGTTTTACTTAAACTGCATTTATACTGGATCTGATTTTACATCCGTTTTAAAACAAAAACGATCTCCGTCGGCATTGTTTCCGTTCATACCAGCACGCCTTAAAACGAATATCACGTGACTATTCACGTACACCGGGCGCCGGTCTTTAATTATGAAAAGCTGTGCTTGATACGTAAAATCTCTCCCTCTCCCTCCCTCCCTCCCTCTCTCTCTCTCTCCCTCTCTCTCTCTCTCTCTCTCTCTCTCTCTCTCTCTCACACACACATCTCACTCGTTCCCTCTCGGTTTCGTTGTCTGTTTTCTCACTCTCAGTCTCTGTCGTACTGGAGAGCAATTACTGCTATTGTTGTGCAAAACAAAATAACCATGAATAAGGAAAGGCAAGGCCCCCGTTTTGTGTCCGTCGTCCGTCTCAAAGCCGCTAACCGTGACTTCAGACATCTGCTTCGTAGGTCACGCTGCCCGCTAATCGCTCCAATAACAGCTGCTTCCCTTCGCAAAAATGCAGACTTTAACTGGACAACAGCTGCTAGTAAAGACAAGAAGGTCAGCAACGCCTGTAACCAGTTGTCAATGTTGAATTAACCTGGTAGTCGATCGATAATCAAGGATGTTGTCGTTTGTGATTTTCACGTGATAGGGGCGTGACGAATCAGTGAAGGACACGTTGTGACTGCTAAGAACCAATCAAGTAGCGTCCGCGGGTGTCTACGTCATCGTTTGCAACTTATCCGTTTACGCTCGTCCACAATAGGAAGTAACCCCGGAGTTTTCAAACGTATCCGTTATGCTTCCGTTTCTTGTTGCAATGTTTTGCAAATGTCACTAGCAGAAGTAGTGGTGGTTCGAGCAAAACTTGTTGCATAACTTTATACAGTGTAGAAGGAAAAGGAGGGGATGACGAGCAACATATTCTGATGGCTAGAACTGAGCAGAGCACTGGGAGCATGTAACAGGGACTTTTCCACAGTCTCCCGATGCTGACAGTTTTATTGAGACACACATATATACCTGTACATGTGCTCAAACATCCAACTCTGTACAAGAGTTACTTTAGAAAACCAAAAAGTCACTGCTAACATAATCCCAAATGTACCGCTTTCAATCTTCTAAACATGTCAATCTCTCCCCCGATTGGATAAAAAAAAAAGTTGTCAATCCCTCTCTTTCCGTTTTCAGTCACACTCGATCACTTTCATCGTCATCGCTGAGAAATCTAGCTCCGTACGTGCTGCTGGAGGGAGGTAAATGGTGTTTGGCAGTGGATAGCCTATAACGTTACATCCGTTAGCTGAATGTAGACACACACTCTCATAAAAGGTCATAAAGCCCAAAGCTATGTTATTAAATCTCATAATGTTGCACTCGTAAATCAGTGTGCAAACAGCTGCTCCACTCCTACAGAAAAAAAAAAAACGAAGGCAGGCTTGTAGAGTGTAGCAGTTTCGGAAAACAACATCAAAATCTGCTCGGCAATAGGGCTGAACTTTGCCACAACTGAAACAACAGACCAGGAGAACGCTTCAGCGCTTGTGAGTGTGTTCCCGTTTGTACAGATTGCTTCTGAATGGACTTCCACCAGAGGAAAACTAGCTCTGCAAGGCCAGTGTGAAGAAGAAGAGACCGTCAGCCTTCCCTTTATACATACAGTATGGGCGGCTGAGAAGTGTATGCATGCCTGTGTGTGTGACTAGAAAGTGTAGGAACAGTTGGCACAATTGAATTAAAATCATTTTCTGTCTGTACAATTAGATTTAGAAATGTTTAAACTGTGCGTTCGGTATTATTGATTTATAGTTAACTAGAACGTGTGGTTATGCAACATCC
Organism: Anarhichas minor; assembly: GCF_050575085.1. NCBI lineage: Eukaryota > Metazoa > Chordata > Actinopteri > Perciformes > Anarhichadidae > Anarhichas > Anarhichas minor. The sequence continues at coordinate 12,296,682 of NW_027466479.1, read as the reverse complement.
TCATAGCCTTGATTGTATAGAGTTGTTCATGAGCACGAAACACTGGTTTTTATGAATCCTTTATAAATCGATTGCATAGCATGAGCAACTACTGTGGGTTTTATCACCCTTGTAGAGGCTATGGTTTTTAAAAAAGGGCCTTAATGGGAAGCAATGCGTGATTATAAGTCAATTAAAATAATGTTAATCCTCGGAAAAACTGGCTGAATTTAACTAGCCTGCATGAAGATATACAGAGCACTTAAAATTACGGAGTGAATAAGGAATTAGCCAAGCCAATTATTTAATTAGCACTCTTGTTTTGGAGGGTGCCGAATACTTATCTTAGATTTTACACATTCAATACCTTATTAAGGGGCTTTATACAAATATAGAGATAACACAAGTATGACACCAAAATGATTACATTTTCTTATAGACTTACACAAGGAATATATCTTAATACATATTAGATTAAGATAGAAACTAGCAGCAAGACTTCACAAATACTTTACGTGGTCCCCGTGTGGATACAGCTTTTAGAATGAGAGAATACATAAATGGATGTTTAGTAACCAGTCTTTTGGAATCAATATGTGTGCAACATGACACAAACAGTCACACTGTAAGTGGACAATGGAGCTGAGCTTGGAAACACTTGTGTACAAGTGTATACACTCAATACATAAATGACACCGTGACTAAAGACTGGGCTTTCCTAACGAGAAAGGAAAGGACATGTTACGGCTTAAAGGGATAGTTTGGATTATTTGAAGTTGGGTTGTACAAGGTACTTATCTAGTCAGCGTATTACTACCTACAGTAGATGGCGCTCGGCTTGCCCCAGTTTGGAGAAACAGACAGGAATACTGACACGGGAGCAAAGCAATGCACTGCTGTGGACAGGAAAGCAGCGCAATGTGCTTTAGCCACCTAATAGGAAGGCCAATTTAAAATAATCTATGTTTACTTCGACAACCTAAGAAGTTAGCATCGCCCTGTTTCCCTCGACAACTATCCCTTTGACTGCTGCTATCCAGCACCATGCAGACAGAGTACCATTGAACACTGAAGCATTCTCCTTTAAATAGCCTCCAGTGCAGAGCAAAAGAAGAACACAGGAATATAAAGTCCTGAAGGGAACACTGTGAAAGCTAGAAAATCCCGGTTCTTCTCCTACCAACAGACTGCTGCAAGTCTGCCGTTGATTTGATGGATTACTTTCTGCTTTTATGATGTGAACATAAAACAATAAAGATATTGAAATAATTAGTCCAACTTTGTCTTCAAAAGCACGAGCTACATCTTTGAACATAGATTCATTTTCATTTTAAAGTGCAAGAACAGCTATTACTGGCCAGTCGGGGGACCTGTGGTTCCCACATGTCACATCAAATCCATTCTGAAAGCTTAGTTCAAATTTCATTCTCGTATCAAGCTTTTCCAAAACACAAAAAAAACAAACAGAGGCTGGTAATAATAAATCTGGTTGTGCCTTGAATCACACGTTTCACTCAGCAGCTCTAAGTTTCTAATTATCTCCTCAGAGAGCCGGAGAAAATCTGTAACAGAAGCAGATTCCCTGTACAGATAATAATGGAGTTTTACCTGCTCTCTTTAACTTCTAAAGGAGCTCTGCAGGGCAAAAAGTAACCGTTCAACAGCAGTGAAATATGGCTCTCTTATATTCCATAGTAACCCAC
>NW_027466479.1:12277500-12290000 GCF_050575085.1 Anarhichas minor | reverse complement strand
TTGAGACGGCCATGAATGTGAGGTAGAGCTTATGATTAATAGTGTCCTGTGAAGGGTCATTGAGTTTACATCTTATGGACAAGTCTACCTATATAAAGGACATGTAGTAAACTGGAGAATGGGGTTGTTCAAAACGTCTATTTTACCTTGTAAAATCAGCACAGGGAGAAACTAGGAGCAAACAATTAATTATCTATAGAGAGAATTTAGAAAGCATACATGTCTGTTTCTATAAAAGACACACACGCGCACACACACACACACAACTCTTAAGCTGCTGCTAATGACTCTTCCAGTTCACTTGACATAGAAGGTGCTACATAGTGTCGCTGAACCTGTGTAGTGTTTGTAGAGTGGGGGCCTGTGACTGTGCGAGTACTATATGCACCAACAGCTGCTGTGGTAGAGGGTGATAGGCAGGGTGCTAAAGAGACAGATAGTTGTTGAAAGGTAGGAGGGTGTAAGCTGATGAAATGCAGGATAATCTTAGCCCTGGGCAAGTACATGGTGATTTGCAGTATGTGAGTGCGGTTATGTGTGTGTGTGTGTGTGTGTGTGAGAGAGAGTGTCAGTGGAGGGGTGATCAAAACCTGACTTAACAAAACTCATTGCTTGCGTATGCGTCTTTATGTGCATGAGTGTCTAAAATGAGTTTAATCAAAAGTTCAGGTTTCCCTTTAGATCGTCATATGAGACAATCCATCTCAGCACTGGACCGCATGTACCGTCTGACAGGTCTTGGAAATGCTGGCTGTGTTCATTAGCTTGCAACCAGAGGCTTATATAGTGCAGGCCTCTCCAAAGACAGCCAAACAGTAGCAACCTGTCCAGCCTCAGAATCAATATGTAGTTTGGCTTTCCAGCAGAAACCCGTGTCCTTTGAAAAACCTGTAATACTAAAGCAAGACGTATCCGCGGCTTCCTCGCTCCACAAACATCCCAGTGTGCCGACCGCTGGTTGGTGGGTCTGCATGTAATTATGTCTCCGTCTGCTCCGCTCTGCCGCGTCTTACCTCTGAGGCAAAGGAAGGTGAGGAAGTCCTCCGTCTTGGGCTTGCGTCTGGACAGGTCCTGAACGGACAAGGAAAGGGATGATGAGGAGAGCGATGACAGAGACGTTGAGGGCACAGTGGCCAGCGCGGTGTTCGGGATGCCTGGGTCGGCCACCTTGACGGGAGTGGTGCTGGGCGAGTTGGGCTGCGACTGGGCAAACTTCCTCTGGGCCTGGAGACGAGGTCTGAGAGGAAAACGAAAGAAAGAGAGAGAAAGGAGAGAGTGAGTAACTGATATGTATTACCACGATAAAGAGACAGCCATGACCGCTGAAGATAATGGGAAAGTTAATACATTTTATCAGATTTTAAAAAGATATGCACCACAGGACTTAAATCGCATTGTATTTGATTGTTTGAAATCAATCATACATTGGTAAAAATCATGCAGATACCCCTACATTAGCACAGTGTAGTCTTGGTATCGTACACCCGGTAGGTAGAGACGATATCATTCATCAGCGGAATACAAAGTAGTATGCGGCCGATTAAAATCACACTTTTGCTTTTTTACATGCACGAACACACGTACTCCCTTGTCATTTTCATTACCGTGGCCCGGCGGCCATTGTCTCACTGTGGAGCCTCGTAGTGAAGAATTGATCACCTTTGTGTACGAGCATTCCTTCAGAGAGGTGGATGTGCAGACACCCCCACACTCCCCAGCTCACATGGTCATTCAGTAAGTGTTTGGATGTTTTTGCAGGTAAATGAGTGTATTTACCGGAGTAAAGGACACAAAAACACACACACGTGGTAACCACATGAAAGCACTGAGTGAAAGATAATTAAGCTGCCAGACAACAAGTTCCTTCATTTCTCTATATGTCTCCCTTTCTTTTTACTTCCTTCTCACCTTCCCACCATTATATTTTCTACTTTTTCCTTTTAGTTGCACTTATTATCCTCTGTGGTGCACACACAAAGCCTTTGAGATGTCGCTCTCATTTTTCTCTCTGCTTGTCTCTTTTCTCTCTCTATTTCACAGTGTGTGTGTCAGTGGAGGCCAGGGAAGGAGGAGAATATTAAAGAAGCGGGTGTCTGGGAGAAAGCGATGGACCTAACCCGTCACACCACCACCCCTCTTACGACACACATCTTGGTGTGGACACCAACTCTCACACACTTAACATTAAAGCCCATGCCTTACCCTTAACCCAAACCGAACTTTATCTCAACCTTTAACCAAGTCTTCACCCTAAAATGTAATGATTTACATTATGGGGACGTGCATTTTGTCTTCAAACGGAATGCGGGTCCACCCCACAATGGCAATATGTCCCCACATGACAGGTAAAACTGACACACACACACACACAGACACACACACACACACACCTACCAGGGGCCACATGAACCAGCAAGTGGCCTCAATCGATTAGTGCTGCTGTGTGTGTGTGAGGACAGAGAGCTATGATAGAAGCAATGTGATATCCTGGTATTATTTGTCAATTTGCCGTGGACCCGATTAAAGTAAGGGAAGATAGGATCATGTCTGAGAACACCCACAATGCATTTGGTGCAGAGCTCCGATTACACTTCAATCAGAGAACAGTGTGGTGTCAAATCGTGTCGATTTCCCGCCGCGACATGGGTGTAAGCTCAATATGTGAGAAATTGAGAGATGATTGCACGCACATTGCCAAAAGCGCTGCATTTGATGCGAGGTGTGAGAAAACTCAACAAACAGCTGTTTGCACACGCCCAGTTTGTTTACAATCAAACACTCCGTAAACAAAAGCCTGTGACTGCGATCAGCTCGGGCCTTTTATAGGTTGGAATTCAATAGCACACAGAAGTGATCCGCATTTACACAAATCTAATTGGCTTGGATTTTGAGTCTCCAAAACATCCACCACAACAAATACAGACTTTTAGTCTCAAAATAAATCACTCATTTTACTGATAGAAGGTATTATAGCGCTAGGTGCATGAAGGATGTTTTTCCCCTGGTATTACAGAACAAAGAACATAACAATTCAATCGGCAAAGCACCACAATGAGGAAAGGTGTCACTTCACACACACAGCCGGGATTTATTTGCAAAATGTGGAGAAAAAAAAAGGATGTCATCCTCTGAACTGCACGTCCATGAGTAATAACACAGGAAGGAAGGCGAGAGGTTTGTTCTCGACTCCAAAATATAAACAATAGTTTGCATGGGCTTAGGATCTTGCGATCGGGTAGCGCGCTTTTCCATACTGTAGCAGCAACATAAACAAATGCCACATTGAGGTTGACGCGAGTGTATTCTAGCACGGAGCGACGTTATTTATGTGAAAGCTGAGAGGAGGCGGCGGGTGGGGTGGGGGGGTGGAGAGAGGGGGCAATCGTACGGGGGCACGGTACGAATCAATCGTACCCAATATGAAAACGTCGTCACAGAAGAAGAGTGTGACAAACGGCTAAAGAGACAAAGGATGAGCAAGGTGTGAGGTAAAGCACAATCATCCTCCTCCTCGTTTCACACGTCCACATCCGCAAAACACTTCCACATAAGCACACATGCAAAGACACAAACCATACTTTATACCCCTGCCTACCCACATTCAAGTCTGTCTTTGACCTCCTCACGCACACCATAATAAAACTCTACGAGGGGAAACGGCAGTACAGGGAGGGACGAGGCCAAAGCCACAAAGTGGGATGAAGTGATGGAGAGAAGGGCGGATGTGCAGATGGACGCTGGAAGCAGGGAGGTTCGCATGACTGTAAGACTGGGAAAGATATAGTGTGTGTGAGAAGAAGACACGTGATGGAGAGGGGAAGGAAAGACACACACACAATGTACACAGAGATAATGCAACCAGAGTTCGGTAACTTCAACCACAAACATGCCACCACGTCCATTTTGGCGTTTCGACGCAGGCATACGAACGCAATTTCCATAACACAATATGGAAATTCAAAATGTCCACGTTCAATTTGTTCTATAAGCTAAATATCTGAAAGTTACAATTAAAAAAAGTTGAAACAACTTCCAGCCAGAAGCAGGGAATATCCTCAGAGATCCTCCTTCTTGCTCTTCTAACGTGCTCAAAAAGCTTTCAGCTTTCACAAAACCCGTTCTTTTTATAACACCAATATATTAAGTAACTTCATATTAATAAGAATGTCCTAACGCACGGCAACGCTTTTGCATAGACTTTACTGTGGTCATGCGGGAACACCTGTACGTGTGCACGGCTGCGTAACTGTTGTAATGCTAATATGCGGTTCAAATGTGCAGCCACCCGAACCCGTCTCACCATCCTGTGAATTTAATGGTGTGCAATTTAATAGCGCAAATGGGGGAGCCATGGAGACTAAGCTGAGCTGTGCCGTGAACACTTTCTAAAATAGTAAGCAGAGATGCGGAGCTCTCTCCATAAAAGCCTCTTTGGTAAGCTAAACTCTGGAGAGTTTTATTGCTCCGGCCTTAGATAAATAGGATCCTATTTAAGTGCTGAAAAAAAAAAAAAAAAAAGCGAGTGAGTGGGAACTGACACGGAAAACAGACAGTTTGACAACAGGAATAAAGCACAAGCGACTGCAAAAGAATGAGGGACAGAGACAGATGAGCCAATAAAGCATTGTGCTTACTGCATCCTGTCTAGACAGTCAGCCAGAGCCTCTTTAGAGGGCCTCAGGTTTCCCTTGGACGATCCTCTGTTATCTGTTACCTATTAACTAACATGGGAGATGTGCTGGTGGGGGGGGGGCTGACTGACAATCACTGGAAATACATTCCTGCTGAGAGGTAATCTCTAGTAATTGGACTAAATTCTCTTTATGTACATTTTCTCAATGTATTATCAGTTTGTCATCTTCTTTCTCCTTTGGCATGCTAACAGCAACGATGAGACTAATAAAAGGGTAATAAAAAGAGATCTGCTTCACTGATGGTGTGATAATGAAGGGTCTGGCAGTGAATCCACGGGATAAATAAAACCCCATCACCTTACATTACGAAAACTGCCACTTCGGTAACAAGTACTTACTATAAATATGACAGAGAGCTCTCCTCCTTGTAAACTGTGCCCGGGTGGCGAAACAGGATTGCTGTTTTTGTCACTATTAAGCGCGTCAGCAAATTAGAGCGTCGAAACAATTATAGTAACGCATATTTGTCCAGATTCCTCGGAAATTATGGATCGTCCCCGAAGTTTTGCCGATATATTCGATGCTGAGGAGACGGTCCTGCATGCATGAGAAAGGCTCGAGTATAGCACAGACACACACACACACACATCTCAGTGTCCCAAGGACAATGTAAATAATGAGAAATCAGCATGGGAACAATTTGCAATGACATGACTTGGGCTGCCACTGTGCTATGGGCTCAGTGGTAACATGAGCCTCTGACTTAGCCCTCTGTCTGCCCAGAGGAGGGCTGCCGGTGTGGGAGTGAGTGTGTCAGCCAGGGTACAACATGTTCCCCAAGCGTGTTGAGCTGTGGTATACACACTCACCGGCGCAGTGCCATGGCAGGTAAGTGAAGCTTACGCGGGTAAAATTAGACCGATTCCCCCTGATTGAAGGAGAACGAGAGGAGGTCTGGAGAGACGCAGGTCGGGGGGGGGGGGGGGGGAAAGAGAAAACGGAGATCCCAAAAGCGGAAGAAAAGCAAAGAGATTACAGCGGGATGTCCCCATTCATCCCCTTCTAATCCACCTTTCATCCATCCCTTCCTCCCTCCATCCATCCCTTCCTGCTATCCCCCAGCCATACCCTTCAAAAGGAGCTGCTCTAATGTGTAATATTACACATGCCACCCTAGCTGTATAGGGCATTGATTATCTCCGGGAGACAGTGAGAAAATATGATGATCTTGTCAGCCGGCAATCCCGGGGAAAAGAAGGAAGAAGAAAGGGAGAGAGGATAAAGGGCCATTTGTGATTTCCCTCCAACACATCAAATGAAAAATGGGAAGGAGGTGGTGATGAAGGGACACGGGGAAAGATGAGCTACAGTTTCTTTAACGCATTTCACTCAGCCAAAACCAGACCACCGTGTGTGTGTGTGTGCGTGTGCGTGCGCTCAGGCAGCACAGTTGTGAACAGCTGACATAGATCACACTCATGCACATGGACCCTGTCAATCAAAAAGCCGTCGAGCCCCCCCCGTCTCTCTCTCTTCAGCCTCCATCTTATCAACACCTTTCCAGCGATGGCCGTTTCCATGGGAACTACGGTCATCTCTTTTTTATGCTCCGAGGGCGTTGGCGAAGCATCCGCCCCACTGAAGTGTCACCGAGCAAGACGCCGTCTGTACGCACGTGATCGGTAACTGACCCTGATCTCGGACTTCTCCCGGCTGAGGGGAAGCCGGCAAAAACAGAACGTATCCTTCACACTCGGTCAATAAGTCAGTGTGGGAGACGAGTGTCACACATAGAAACTTCCAACCCACAGCCGGGCTCCTGAAACCCGTTTACTGGGAGCCGAAGCACATCGGCAGGGTGCAGAGTGCAAGAAACGAGCTGACTCAGCACGCGCGTGTGTGCGTGTGTGTATTTAGACCCGACAACAGCTGATTTATTAAACATCACATCAAACTCATTTGTGATTTAAACGCGTATAATAGATGCAAAGAAAAGTACTTTCGATGCCAATTAGGCCGGACTGGCAGTTGAAAAAGCAGTCTCCCATGCACGTTTGATTTATTGAATAAGCTGCTGGCTCAGCATCTTTCAAATCTTTATGTTCATTAAATATTGATGAATGGAGTCCAGTGTGCACGAATACAAGCGAGGGCACAAAACAAAGAGGTTTGAACTCAGCAGCATGTTACGGATGACTCCGTTGTAATTGCTCAAACTTGAGGAAACGTTTGCATTTTGTATTTGTTCACGGGGCGAAATCTAGTAACAAGTAACCAACACCTAATACGAATGTCTGATTCTAAAGTTAGACATGAAGCCTGATACTCAGGTTTCAATCTAATGTGAAGCCAATTATTATGATCATATGGGCATTTAAAGCCAGATTCTACTTTTGCTTTTCCATGTTCAGCAAAGATCGCCTCAAAATGAAATGCACCTTAATGTGAGGGGGCGTTTAATGAGGTCCCATACTACACTGTGTCCCTTGTATACGGTGCCCTGGTCCTTCACACTTGAGCCCGGGCTGTTATGCATGTCAGTCGCTGTGTGGTTCGGTTTCAGACCTTTGCTGCGCCACTGTAATCTGATATTCGGATCAGGCTGCCAAGTGGAACATGAGCCAGTAGTCCCCGTGTTGATTTGTGCAAATGTGTCCTCTGACTTTTAAAGCACTCTGCTGAACTTAATACGGTGAAGTTCTTTACAAGCCAGAGCCGGAGTATTAATTGGAAAATAATTGCACATCGTAATTGAATCCATTCCCCCCAAAAAAAAAAACTCCATGCAAATCACTATAAAGAGAATGAGATCAAGAAAAGACAAATAAAGCAATAAAGAGAGAGAGCAAAAAAAAAAAGCAAGCTTTGATTAAGAAGTATGAAAGCGTGCCAGGCCAAAAGAAATAAAGTAGCTAAACAATTAGTCTCCATTTCATTTTCATATACCCGTTAGACTGCCAAAAGACACAGCAAGCTGACGAAAACAAAGAATGTAGTTTGAATAAATGCATCATTTGAATGTGTTTCACATTCATCCCAGCAGCTCTACGTCAGACGTAAGAAATCTGTAGAGCATTTTGCAGAAATAATATGTCACATCTGAATCAAGCAGAGTCTTAAGCTCGTCCACAGTGCGTCCCGCGGTTTGATGGATGTCGGTATGAGGCTGTACTCGAGTCAGACCTTTTGTGCCCCCCCCCCCATGGTAAAGGTTATTGTGTGAGGAGAAGAGCACTGATCCAGAGTCTGTACCTTAGGGGCTGTATTAATTGGCTCCAGATGGCCCACATGGTCCTGATAAAAGACGACCTCACTGCAGCTGTTTCTGAGAGTGTGTGCTTATGCCTGTGCGTGTGTGTGCCCATGAGTTAATTTCGTCCAAATCAGAGCAACATGAACGCACATGTTTATGTACATAAGAGTGAAATGTGTATGAATGTTTACATGCAGGGATTAAGCTTCACAAAATGTGTGTATGCCTTTAATCAATGTCTCTATCTACAGTTACGTCTGTGTGCCGTCTGCCAGTCTGTTCCGATCAAATTCATCAGCAGATGAAAGAGTGAAAAGCAGAGTGTGTATATTCGCAATGATGACACTGTAAGTGACACCATGTGTATGTGTGAACGTGAGCATTTAAGCATCTGTATGAAAGAGACACAGCAGTCCCAAGGGTGCCGTGTTTCAGCAGGGATACCAAAACTGCATACAACTGTTGATTCACCGTAAACCTTTTAGTTTGGCACATGGCAGATTTAAGAGCTCTAATCTATAGTTTATCAAATAAGTTCCGTCTTAGCCTCTAGGGAGCAACTGCCAGGGTTAAAAGTGCGCAAAGATAAATTCAAGAGCTCGCAAAGCCGTCTTTGTAAAAGACTACGCTTGACCACACACCACCCACTTTAGGGTGGTGTGTGGTGTTGGGAAACCAAACAGTTGTAACTGAACATTCGCCTTACTCAATTTGTTTATTGTTTTTCCGTCTCCATGTATTCAGGAGTGGGACGACACCGCAGCAAACTGGCCCAATAACCTCTTGACCGTCACGTGTGCAGACAGCCCCTGTGTTGACCCCACTCACATATACAGTGAGCATGTGCACACCAAACACAAATAAACACCACCATAAGTCAATGAGACGAGGCCACCGAGAGGACAGAGTAGCACACGGACATCCAGTCATCGCTCACTATGTTGTACATACAGCAGTCTACTTGAACAGGCCTCGATAACCATGGAAGCAACGTATACTCTACAGTATTTGTGAATATTTTGTCAGCATATGGTTTTAACGCCCAGCTGCTTTGTGTCAACATCAAGATAAATGTGAGGTTGTTATTCAGAGATGTGATAGTGTGTGTGTGTGTGTGTGTGTGTGCGTCTCTTTGTCCCAGCTCAGCCGTGACAGCTATATGCTTCAAGAAGAACCAATGAGGCTAATATTCATTTGAGATGAAAGATATAGCTGGGCCTGTGTGCATATTTAAATATAACCTTGGCTTTTCACTCGCCACCTTCTTCTTTTTTATTGAATGAAACGAGGAGGGGGGGAGATGGCCAGATAGGCAGATGTGGAGAGAAAAGACATCTTGACAATAGATCAAGCTAAGCTGTATCTCTGTGAATATATAAATGCTATATTAGGTCAGGTGGAAGTCGCCTTTGTCACCTTAAAAATGCTAATGCACAAAAGTGGCACTGTGTGCTTAAGCTTAATGCCACTAAAATAACTTCAAAACACCAACAGAGCTTTGCCAACATGTAGCCAGAGTGTTTGTTTTTTTAATTTGTGGGGAATGACAATTGTGGGGAAAATAAAGAATGAAACTGTTCTTCCTGCTCTGCTTCCTTTTACTTCATGGCCAGAAAGAAAAATATAAAACACTGCAGTTAAACATAGGCTTTGTTAGCAGTCAAGCTCCACTGCTCAGGGCTATTTGCCCCCCCCCCTTCACAGCACATGTTGAACTCAAACCCTATGACCTCTGACCTTGCAGACCTCCTCAGTCACCCCTGGGAGTGGCTGACCACAGCCAGATTGAGTCAATAAACATCAGAGGGTTCTGTATGTGCTTAGCAATCAGTCTAATTAAGCCAGAGTCCTGTATGTAGACCTTCAGAGACCTTGAAGTGGACTTAAGGCCTTGGGGGCTAGAGACACAGCAGACTGTGGCTCAAACAAAAGATCTGGGACAAGTGGACTACAGCGTGGCTCCAATAAGAATAAGTAAAGGTGCATAAACTGAAAAGGAAATGTGATTTTTTAAATTCTTATTTTGCCATATTTGTAATGCAAACATTGCTGTTATTTCCATCTTGGTATCCTGTGCTAAGAACAACTGACAGATTAGAAAAAAAACATTAAGTACAAATGTACACACAAACCTGGTGATCGAAGCGGCAAACAGAAACGGACACACACACACACACACACACACACACACACACACACTTCTCCGGACTGACCAATCTCTCACCGGTGCGTTTCTAATTTACAGAAGATTGCCAGGTCTGACCCTTCCAATGGGTCACTGCACTCTGCCGTGTACACAAGTGAAACATGTTTCTCTCCACACACAGCTTACTACTGAGCTCTGGCTTTACTAGCACAGCAAGGTGGAATGTCGCTCGACTTTCTGGCTTTTACTGGAACACATGACATGACATGCTTCTTATTAAGAGGCGTCTCAAAATGATATATTCGTATGAACTCATATACGTCTTCTAATATATTGATACAGTATTCTGAGTCATACTTTTCAATGTAGTGACAATATTCTGAGTCATTTTTTGAATATACTGAAACAAAATGCTCGATCATCTTAACAGCTTGGCTTAAAAAAAAAAGATATTTTTACAGCTGAAATGAAATACACACTATTAATTAAAAGACTTTTCGGACCTTAGGGTGGCAGCCCAAATTGCTCCAGACACAAAAAAACAACAGGGTACAGTAAATCCTGTCAAGCATTTAGATTTTGCCGTCAAGTGGCACCATGCAAACCAGTTGAAACATGGCTAATCTGTGCTACAATCACAAGACTAGCACTTGTATTTGACAGTGATTACGGGAGCGAGTGCGTGTGCCGACTGACTTCGTGCACTGTGGTGGATGGCTATCCTTTCACCGTGCCGTTCTTCCAGCGGCGCGGAAGGCTTTCATAAAGCTGCGGCGACACAGCGACAATGAGACGAGAGTTTAGAGGAGATTTCGGGGACTGACATGCTGACACGCAGGGGTGAGTCACCGACAGACGAAGGGGGGAGAGCCAGGGAGAAACAAAGAGAGACAAATGCGTATAGAGTTTAAACTGTCCTCATAGTGACACAGACAGTATTTAGTGGTGTTCCAAATATCTCTCTTTTTTTTAAAGACAAACAAAGTCACAGTATGACTGCGAAATCAAAGTTGCCGTTCTAATCGACTGGATGAAAGCTAAAAGGGCCGACTGTCCAGCTTTCTAATAAAATCAATGTACGTCTGTCTGTTTGTGCGTGTGAGGACTCCACTATGTACGAAGACAACACAAGGTGTGAGCAGCACAGCTCGCTGTTGCACTGAATATAGGTTCCCTCACATCTAAAGTGAATCAATAGACACATTATGGCCCTCTATTAACACACACATTCGCAGTGTGTGTGTGTGTTTGTGTCTGTGTGCGTGCAGACCTGCGCGTACATGCATGTAATCCCTCATAAATGGAAATGGTGATTATGCATTACTGACAAGAGTCATTGGTTACGCTAGACAAGACAAGTGTGTGTGTGTGCGTGTATGTGTGTGTGTGTAGTGTACACACTTGGCATTCATTAAGTCGAAACAAAACAAGCGGCAGGAGCCGAGTGTGAGAGTGTGTGTCTTGGCTGAGACAACAGAGAGAGCAGATTCAAAGAGAGCCAAAAGTGGGGTTCAGTGAAGACGGAGAGAGAGAAAAAGAGACAGAGGAGAGGGTCGGAGACAGAGAGTGAGAGAAATGCAAAACTGAAGTTAAGAAGGCTCTTTGAGAGGGCCACTCAACCTGTGATCCACACGCTCTACACACACTTTTGCAGCGCTTAATACGTTTTGTCTTCAGTTTCTTTCTTTTTTTTAAACTCACGCACAGTTGAACTAACAGCCAAGTTGCCGGAGGCAACGCCATGAAAACCTCTTTCGTCGATCAGATGAGCCGAGATAAGATGCAATGTAACAGATTCGCGTCACATTTAGGGGCCACATAATGACTACCAGACTAATAATGTTCAACACAAACTAAAAACCAGAAGAGCTACGTTCTCCAAAGCAGACACAACCAAGCCACAAAGACATCACGAAGAAGAAAGAAATGTTTAGATTGTACCAGTGAGATCACTAAATTAAAATACCAATGAATACCAGAGAGTGATTTGCTCATTCCCTTGACTTGACAGTTTTTACAAGATGCTGACGAAGTGCCAAAATCATGACAGCTTGTTGGAGAGGATGTTTTATGACTTAACTAAAGACTTCCTTCAGCGGTACCGGAAAAAGTATTCAACTGCAAAAAAAAAAAAAAGAAAGTTGAATCATACACGCAAAGGGATGAGGCTACCTGCCGTACTCTGCTAGCCAAGACGACAACTTCATGGTAAATACTATTTTAAACGCCTGCTCTGGGACTCGTCTTGTCACCTCAGCGACACAGACTGTCTATACACAGACTGTCTTCAAGCTGAATCAAATGTGGGAGAGCAACAGAGGTGCAGGAATATAAGTAGGTCAGTAAACCATGGCAGTGAAGACGAGGCTGTGTGGGGTTGTGAATGTAAGTTTGCGTGTGTGTGTGTGGCCCACTTTTGGCAGGGGAACCCCATTTGGTGAATATGGTCACGCTGGTAGGAGAGGGG